>NC_057812.1:681740676-681753429 GCF_018294505.1 Triticum aestivum | reverse complement strand
CGGAGGAGGAGGAGGGAGGGGCGATGGGAGGAGGAGGAGGACGAGGAGGAGGGAGGGGCTGTGGGAGGAGGGCTGCCAGAGGAGGAGGGAGGAGGGGGCGGCCGCAGGTGGAGGGAGGAGGGCGCGGTGGGAGGAGGGCACGGTGGGAGGAGGATGGACGGAAGTAGGGAGTACCTCGGTGGCGGACGGACGACGGCGGCGGCAGCGACGAACGACAATGGTTATCGGCGCGGGCTAGAGTGACTGAGAGGGAGAGTGAGAGAGAGAGAGAGGGTCAGCCACGTGGGGATAAGGTAGGGTTAGTAGTAGCACGGGTATGAAAAGGCACTGCAGGTAAGGAGAATAGAAGTAGCGCGGTACAGTGTAAGGCGCTACTGCTATAACTAGCTGGACGGCAAGGTCATGGCAATTAGAGCAGTAACGCGGTCTAGAGATGACGCGCTACTGTTATTTTTCTTTCAGCAGCGCGTTTTTCCGGCACGTGCTGCTGCTAAATAGCAGTAGCATCGTATTTTGAAGAGCGATGCTGGTAATATTCTGTGTATAAGGTTTTCCCTAGTAGTGGTATGGGCACTCCCCTTGGAAACTGCCAAGCTTGGGGGAGTGCCCCGGTATCGTATCACCATCACCTTTATCTTTACCGTTTTTCTTAGTTCGATCCTTTTGGTAATATATTGATCTAGTAGAATAAAGTTTATGCATGATCTAGTTGTGAGTTTTTCTTTATGATCCCTCTATGTAATCGAGTCCGTGAGGTATATATAATAAAGATTAGTGTTGAGTCAAGGGCTTGACTATTTTGATATGATCTTGAGTGAATAAAAGAAAAGAGAAAGAATAAAAATAATAAAAGAGATCATATGGATCTTATGGAGAGTAATGAGCTCACATAGAAAGAGTATGAGGAATAAAAGTTGTTGAGAGTTGACAAACATAGTTTTGGTCATCGTTGCAATTAATAGGAAGTAATAAAGAAAGAGAGGTCTTCAGATATAAATATACTATCTTGGATATCTTTTATGATTGTGAGCACTCATTAAAATATGGCATGCTAAAAAGTTGACATTGGAAAAGGAAGACAATGTAATGGGTTATGTTTTCTTATCTAAGATAAATTATATTGTCATGGATCATCCAACATGGATGAGCTTGCCTATCCCCCTCATGCTAGCCAAATTCATCGCACCAAGTAGAGATACTACTTGTGCTTCCAAATAACCTTAAACCAATTTTTCCATGAGAGTCCACCATACCTACCTATGGATTGAGTAAGATCCTCCAAGTAAGTTGTCATCGGTGCAAGCAATAAAAACTGCTCTCTAAATATGTATGACTTATTAGTGTGGGAGAAAATAAGCTTTATACGATCATGTGATATGGAAGAAATAAAAACGACAGACTGCATAATAAAGGTCCATATCACAAGTGGCAATATAAAGTGACGTTCTTTCGCATTAAGATTTTGTGCATCCAATCATAAAAGCGCATGACAACCTCTGCTTCCCTCTACGAATGGCCTATCTATTACTTTTATCTCCTACCTTGCATAAGAGTCATGGTGATCTTCACCCTTCATTTTTACATTTTATCCTTTGACAAGCACAGTATGATGGAAAGATCCTGGTATATATGGCTAATTGGATGTGAGTTTTCATGAACTATTATTGTTGACATTACCCTTGAGGTAAAACGTTGGGAGGCAAAACTATAAGCCCCTATCTTTCTCTGTGTCCGATTAAAACTCCATACCCATAAGTATTGCATGAGTGTCAGCAATTTTGAAAGACTATATGATAGTTGAGTATGTGGACTTGCTGGAAAGCTCTTATATTGACACTTTCCTATGTTATGATAAATTGCAATTGCTCCAATGACTGAGATTACAGTTTGTTAGTTTTCAATGAAGTTTATGATTCATACTTGAAATTGTGATTGAATTACTACCCTAGCATAAGAAATCATATGACAAGAATTATACAAGTTGTTGTTCTAAGAATGATCATGATGCCCTCATGTCCGTATTTTATTTTTATCGACACCTCTATCTCTAAACATGTGGACATATTTTTCGATTTCGGCTTTCGCTTGAGGACAAGCGAGGTCTAAGCTTGGGGGAGTTGATACGTCCATTTTGCATCATGCTTTTATATCGATATTTATTGCATTATGGGCTGTTATTACACATTATGTCACGATACTTATGCCTATTCTCTCTTATTTTGCAAGGTTTACATAAAGAAGGAGAATGCCGGCAGCTGGGATTATGGGCTGGAAAAGGAGCAAATATTAGAGACCTATTCTGCACAGCTCCAAAAGTCCTGAAACTTCACGGAAGACGTTTTCATAGTATATAAAAAAATACCAAGCGCAAGAAGTTCACCAGGGGGGCCACACCCTGCCCATGAGGGTGGGGATGCGCCCTACCCCCTAGGCGCGCCCCCCTGCTACGTCTTGAGCTTGCGTAGGTTTTCCCCGAAGAGGAAGGGATGATGCAGCAGAGTAGCGTAAGTATTTCCCTTAGTTTTTGAGAACCAAGGTATCAATCCAGTAGGAGCCCACGCTCAAGTCCCTCATACCTGCACAAAGCGATAGCTACTCGCAACCAACGCGATTAGGGGTTGTCAAGCCCTTCATGGTCACTTACGAGAGTGAGATCTGATAGATATAATATTTTTGGTATAAAGATGCAAAGTAAAAAGTAAAAGCAAAGTAAAAAGCAAAGCAAGATTAAAGTAATGGAGATTGATATGATGACAATAGATGCGAGGGCCATAGGTTTCACTAGTGGCTTCTCTCAAGAGCATAAGTATTCTATGGTGGGTGAACAAATTACTGTTGAGCAATTGACAGAATTGAGCATAGTTATGAGAATATCTAGGCATGATCATGTATATAGGCATCACGTCCGTGACAAGTAGATCGAAACGATTTTGCATCTACTACTATTACTCCACTCATCGACCGCTATCCAGCATGCATCTAGAGTATTAAGTTAAAAACAGAGTAACGCCTTAAGCAAGATGACATGATGTAGAGAGATAAATTCATGCAATATGAAATAAACTCCATCTTGTTATCCTCGATGGCAACGATACAATACGTGCCTTGCTGCCCCTTCTGTCACTGGGTAAGGACACCGCAAGATCGAACCCAAAGCTAAGAACTTCTCCCATGGCAAGAACTACCAATCTAGTTGGCCAAACCAAACAAATAATTCGAAGAGACTTGCAAAGATAACCAATCATACGTAAAAGAATTCAGAGAAGATTCAAATATTATTCATAGATAGTCTTGATCATAAACCCACAATTCATCAGTCTCGACAAACACACCGCAAAAAGAAGATTACATCAAATAGATCTCCACAAGAGAGGGGGAGAACTTTGTATTGAGATTCAAAGAGAGAGAAGAAGCCATCTAGCTACTAACTATGGACCCGAAGGTCTGAGGTAAACTACTCACACTTCATCGGAGAGGCTATGATGATGTAGAAGCCCTCCGTGATGACGACCCTCTTCCGGCGGAGCTCCGGAATAGGCCCCAAGATGGGATCTCGTGGATACAGAAAGTTGCGGCGGTGGAATTAGGTTTTTGGCTCCTGTTGTGATGGTTTGGGGGTACGTGGGTATATCTAGGAGGAAGAAGTACGCCGGAGGAGCAACGAGGGGCCCACGAGCCAGGGGCGCGCCCTAGGGGGGCGCCGCCACCCTCGTGACCGCCTCTTTTGTTCCTTCGAGCTGGGTCCAAGTCTCGTGGATCACGTTCGGTGAGAAAATCACATTTCTGAAGATTTTATTCCGTTTGGAGTCCGTCTGATATTCCGTTTATCTGAAACACTGAAGTAGGCAAAAAAAACAGCAATTCTGGGCTGGACCTCGGGTTAATAGGTTAGTCCCAAAAATAATATAAAAGTGGAAAATAAAGCCCAATATAGTCCAAAACAGTAGATAATATAGCATGGAGCAATCAAAAATTATAGATACGTTGGAGATGTATCAGGCATCCCCAAGCTTAATTCCTGCTCGTCCTCAAGTAGGTAAATGATAAAAAGAGAATTTTTTATGCGAAGTGCTACTTGGCATAATTTCAATGTAAATCTTCTTAATTGTGGTATGAATATTCAGATTAGAAAGATTCAAGACAAAAGTTTATATTGACATAAAAATAATAATACTTCAAGCATACTAACAAAGCAATTATGTCTTCTCAAAATAACATGGCCAAAGAAAGTTATACCTACAAAATCATATAGTCTGGCTATGCTCCATCTTCACCACACAAAGTATTTAAATCATGCAGAACCCCGATGACAAGCCAAGCAATTGTTTCATACTCTAACTTTTTCAATCTTCGCGCAATACATGAGCGTGAGCCATGGATATAGCACTATATGTGGAATAGAATGGTGGTTGTGGGGAAGACAAAAAGGAGAAGATGGTCTCACATCAACTAGGCTTATCAACGGGCTATGGAGATGCCCATCAATAGATATCAATGTGAGTGAGTAGGGATTTCCATGCAACGGATGCACTAGAGCTATAAGTATATGAAAGCTCAAAAAGAAACTAAGTGGGTGTGCATCCAACTTGCTTGCTCATGAAGACCTAGGGCAATTTTGAGGAAGCCCATCATTGGAATATACAAGACAAGTTCTATAATGTAAAATTCCCACTAGTATATGAAAGTGATAACATGAGAGACTCTCTACTATGAAGATCATGGTGCTACTTTGAAGCACAAGTGTGGTAAAAGGATAGTAACATTGTCCCTTCTCTCTTTTTCTCTCATTTTTTTATTTGGGACTTTTTTTATGGCCTCTTTTTATTTGGGCTTCTTTGGCCTCTTTTTTTATTATTATTTTATTTTTCGTCCGGAGTCTCATCCCGACTTATGGGGGAATCATAGTCTCCATCATTCTTTCCTCACTAGGACAATGCTCTAATAATGATGATCATCACACTTTTATTTTTCTTATAACTCAACAATTACAACTCGATACTTAGAACAAAATATGACTCTATGTGAATGTATCCGGCGGTGTACCGGGATATGCAATATGACAATGATGAATGTGTCATGAACGGAACGGTGGAAAGTTGCATGGCAATATATCTCGGAATGGCTATGGAAATGCCATAATAGGTAGGTATGGTGGATGTTTTGAGGAAGGTATATGGTAGGTGTATGATACCGGAGAAAGGTGCGCGGTATTAGAGAGGCTAGCAAAGGTGGAAGGGTGAGAGTGTGTATAATCCATGGACTCAACATTAGTCATAAAGAACTCATATATTTATTGCAAAAATCTAGAAGTTATCAAAGCAAAGTATTATGCGCATCCTCCTAGGGGGATAGATTGGTAGGAAAAGACCATCGCTCGTCCCCGACCGCCACTCATAAGGAAGACAATCAATAAATAAATCATGCTCCGATTTCGTCACATAACGGTTCACCACACATGCATGCTACGGGAATGACAAACTTCAACACAAGTATTCTTTAAATTCACAACTACTCAACTAGCATGACTTTAATATTATCACCTCAATATCTCAAAACAATTATCATGCTTCAATCTTTTCTTAGTATTCAACACATTCAAAAGAAAGTTTCACAAATCTTGAATACCAAGCGTATTATTATTAAGCAAATTACCATGCTATTAAGAGACTCTCAAAATAATTTACGTGAAGAATGAGAGGTCAATAGTTTCTTTAAAACAAATCCACTACCGTTCTCTAAAATATCTAAGTGAAGCACATAGAGCAAAATTATAACGCTCAAAAGATATAAGTGAAGCACATAGAGCACAATTATCTAGCTCAAAAGATATAAGTGAAGCACATAGAGTATTCTATCAAATTTTAATTAATGTATGGCTCTCTCAAAAGGTGTGTACAGCAAGGATGATTGTGGCATACTAAGACACAAAGACACAAATAATACAAGACGCTCCAAGCAAAATACATATCATGTTGGTGAATAAAAATATAGCTCCAAGTAAATTACCCATGGAAGTGGACGAAAGAGGGGATGCCTTCCGGGGCATCCCCAAGCTTTGAATTTTTGGTGTCCTTGGATTATCTTGGGGGTTCCATGGGCATCCCCAAGCTTAAGCTCTTGCCACTCCTTGTTCCATGATCCATCAAAAGAATTCACCCAAAACATGAAAACTTCACAACACAAAACTCAAAATAGAAAACTCGTGAGCTCTGTTAGCGAAAGAAAACAAAAGACCACTTAAAGGTACTGTAATGAACTCATTCTTTATTTGTATTGGTGTTAAACCTACTGTATTCAAACTTCTCTATGGATTATAAACTATTTTACTAGCCATAGATTCATCAAAATAAGCAAACAACACAGGAAAAACAGAATCTGTCAAAAACAGAACAGTCTGTAGTAATCTGTAGCTAGCGCAAGATCTGGAACCCCAAAAATTCTAAAATAAATTTCTTGACGTGATGAATTTATCTATTAATCGTCTGCAAAAAGAATTAACTAAGTATCACTCTTCAAATAAAAATAACAGCATTTCTTGTGAGCGCTAAAGTTTCTGGTTTTACAGCAAGTTCAACAAGACTTTCCCCAAGTCTTCCCAACGGTTCTACTTGGCACAAACAATAATTAAACACAAAAAACACAACCAAAACAGAGGCTAAATAATTTATTTATTACTAAGCAGGAGCAAAAAGTAAGGAATAAAAATAAAATTGGGTTGCCTCCCAACAAGCTATCATTTAACGCCCCTAGCTAGGCATAAAAGCGAGGATAGATCTAGGTATTGCCAACTTTGGTAGGCAATCCATAAGTGGCTCTCATGATAGTTTCATATGGAAATTTTATTTATTTCTAGGAAAGTGTTCCATGCCCTTTTTTAATGGAAATTAAAATCTAATATTCCCTTCCTTCATATCAATAATCGCACCAACCGTTCTAAGGAAAGGTCTACCAAGAATAATAGGGCAAGAAGGATTGCAATCTATATCAAGAACAATGAAATCTACGGGCACATAATTCCTATTTGCAACAATAAAAACATCATTAATCCTTCCCATAGGTTTCTTAATAGTGGAATACGCAATATGCAAGTTTAGAGAGCAATCATCAAAATTACGGAAATCTAGTAAATCACACAAAGTCTTGGGAATAGTAGAGACACTAGCACCCAAATCACACAAAGTATAAAACTCATGATCTTTAATTTTAATTTTAATAGTTGGTTCCCACTCATCATAGAGTTTTCTAGGGATAGAAACTTTCAACTCAAGTTTTTCTTCATAAGATTGCATCAAGGCATCAACAATATGTTCGGTGAAGGCTTTATTTTGACTATAAGCATGTGGAGAATTTAGCACGGATTGCAACAAGGAAATACAATCAGTTAAAGAGCAACTTTCATAATTAAATTCCTTGAAATCCAATATAGTGGGTTTAGCAACATCTAGGTTTTTATTTCTTTCAATCCCACTTTCATCAATTTCATCATTAAGATCTAAATACTCCGAATTTTTAGAACGCCTTCTAGGTAAAGGAAGATCATATTCAGTTTCATCAAGATTCATATTGCAAAACAAAGATTTAATAGGAGACACATCAATAACTTTTAGATCTTCATCTTGATTTTTATAGGTATTGGAAGAACACGCTTTAATAAAGGCATCTTAGGAAGCACGCATCCTAGCGGTTCTTTTATTGCACTCATCAATGGAAATTATCATGGCTTTGAGAGACTCATTGATATCATGCTTAGGAGGAATAGATCTAAGCTTTAAAGAATCAATCTCAAGAGAAATTCTATCAACGTTTCTAGCAAAATCATCAACTTTAAGCAATTTCTCCTCAAGCAAAGCATTAATTTTTTTTTGTGAATTCATAAACTCTTTAACACTAGTCTCAAATTCAGAGGGCATCTTATTATAATTTCCATAAGAGTTGTGTAGGAATTCCCATAATTATTAGAAGGATTACTAGGACTAGTCGTCAACCCGTGCATTCCCACGGGCTAGTTATTTCATTTTGTCTTGTTGTCTATGTTATGACCATACATTGATTTGTGATTTTGCTTGGATGTGTGCTCAATAATATAGGTTAAAAACACGGGATTTCATATACTGTTATTTCCTTACACACTGTTATTTCCTGTGTGTGCCACATCATATAGGTTGGCAAGGCTAGATACAGTCATGTCAGGAACGCATTGTTATTTCCTTGCACATATGTTTGTTTTTGTTATTCGTGGAGGATGTAGAGCTGCCAAATACACTAATTATTGTTTTAAACATAGCGACGTGACATCTCATACATGTAAATATCTCAAAATATGTTTTAACAAAAAGCATTTGGAGAATTGTTTTTTGCCTAAAATATTTGTGACATGTATGCTAATGCACTTTTGTGATTTTGAATGTGGAATCGTAGTATTTTGTGCAGCATGTGGCTGTAAATGGATGGTGTGGTCCTGAAAAGTTTGCGAACAAACTTCTCCAGTTTTGACTATATTAATATATAGGCTTATGTTATATTTTCTTCTTTCGTTATCATAAAATATTCATAGAAAAGAGTTGCACAATATCTTAGTGTTATTGTGACTTTTTACCCTATGATATAAGCCTTAAAGACAAAAGTGAAATGTTGTAACTGAGCTATTTTCGAAACGCCTTCAATTTATCAATAGATAGTGTATTTGACTTACACAAAATATCATGTATAGTATATGAAAGACGCTCTGTGACAATTAATTAGCCTTCCTTGTACTTCTCCCACATATGTAAGTACAGAGTTGATATATGACCATTTGTCATCCAATATATTATAAATATGCCATGGTGTTTCAAAAATGAAAACAACTAAATAGTTAATTAATGAGTTCCTTAATCTTATAACGACTAAAAGCTGATAAGTTTGGTAGTTCTTTAGTCAATAAGCAAAGAGTAAAAGATATATGCCAAAATATACAATTCAACACGTATAGTTGCAAAATGAATAATTTATAAACGCTGGTAACAAAACATCAGTATCTATCAGACATGCAGAAGTTGATTTCCAATAGAAGGTTAATAATACAAAGTAATGCACCTATTTCTTTTAAATAGTACGGTAACTAAAAGATGATTTACATGTCGACGGTCGGTTCCACTGAAAAACATAATCAACCATTATATGATCAGAGTGAAACATTATGTCAATTTTATTTCTTTAGAGCTATACGGTTGCAAGTTAAACGAAATAATGCCTTGGCTGCAGAAAAGGTTCCATGGAGCCAAGAACCAAGACAATGGAGACATCTTAGATATTAGAAACATTAGCCATGCAACACACCACTACAGGAAAATATAGCTATGCTAAAGGAAAATAGTGATGGATAAATAAGTTCTATCACCCAAGGTACTCGTTACCCACGTACAAAATTTACAATTAATTGCATTCCCATAGACACAAATATAATATATCGGAAGATGTAATTCAAACACGTCGTAATGTACTGCATATACCCAATGCACATCTTAGTAAAAATAACCTCCATTTGGTCGATCACTTGCATGAGTTTTTTGACTTGCATGATTGAGGGCATACACTATCGCTTGACACTAATCTAGTTGGCTCCAAAATTAAAAATTCAACCACTACCATGCATAGAAAGCATGCACAATACTCAAGCATATCGTCGTATTCATCTCAGGTAAAAATCTTGTAAACACCGCTGCCAAAAAAGTTAGTCACATGATATTGTCGGCTAGATAGGGTACTCTCCATCGTTGCTAATCACACATGATGGCACCAATGTGGCAAAGATAACTCGACCACTGAGGAGGCTTTTCATCAGATGAAAATCTTGAAGAAATCCAGTCACTGGATGATTGGATGGTCATGTCACTGAACTATTGCTAGTCGGGACAATGCCATTAAAAGGGCCGTAGAGTATCTGGTAGCTATATAGGCTTGGCGCGGTTGATATGATATGCAACAACAGTGACTAAGGTAGTAGGGCGCAAAGCTTGGCAACATGTTCTGGTCGTACCGCTCCTGCGCTAGGACGTAGAAAGCCCACAAAAGAAGCAAATATGAGAATACACATAAATGTTAGGGTATGGTTGCACATTCAGCCCGAAGCGCAATATCAACCATGTAGTAGCTACTGGCCACGTAATCCATAGTCTCAATTAATCAAACACTTGGAGAGGACACAGTGGAACTGCGAAGAGATATATACCATATTGACAGCACGAATTACATGACCATAGGGATATCTATCCATTGTCTCAATTAACCGAAGACTTGGGAAGGTTGCAGCACAGCTGTGCAGCTGTGTTTATCTCTCTTTTCACTTCGGATTAATCTCAGTTCAGCCAAATTCTTGCTTTTGAAGTTCCGGGATACACTTAGCAATCAATATAGTTCATTCGCACAATGTTTTAGGGAATCCATTCATTTACCTGAGACATCACAACAACATCTGTCCTCGGGGCAAACTGATTGTAAGGGACTCAATGTTTTCTGTGAATGCGAAGTTGTGATTAGATGAATGGATGAAATAAGTTGTACGACAACCTGCACAAATCTACAAAATGTGAAGCCTAATATATCCGTCTGGCAGCTGAGAAATAATTAACTGGATCAAAGAACTAAAACTATGTTCAAAATCCTGTGTCCTAAATTGTGCAAATAGTGATTCAATCTCTACCATTGAGATTGTTCTGAACTATCATCTGAACCACTGGTAAATGTACAAAGAACACAACTAAAACATGGTGGCATTCCATAGTTGCTGAAAAAAAACTAAAACTAATAAAAATTTAGCAAATAAAAGTCTATTTAGAAGTTTTTCAAGTCGCATTGGGTTTCCAATTTGAAAGCACATTCAGTTTGTAACCTGGGAACACAGTAACAATAATATAATAGGCAATGGACACATACATTTGAACTCCCATCGAAAAAATAAATATAGTCCAGTGGCCACCATATGAATATGCTTCAAAACTCCCTTTGCTCGGCACTCGACAATTTGTCTCGACATTGTTTTTTGTAAACTTGCGAAGTTGTAATTAGATGAATGGGTTAAATAACTTGTCCGATAACCTGCAGAAATCTAGAAAATCTGAAGCCTAATATATAAGTGTAGCAGCAGAGAAATAATTAACTGAATCAAAGAAACTTTTATGGGCGAGCAGCCTATACTGAAAAGAAAATAAATTGTTATGTTCAAAATCTTGTATCCTAAGTAGTACAAATGGTGATTCAATTTCTACCATTGAGACTGTTCTCAATTATCATCTAAACCACTGGTAAACTTACAAAGAACATAACTAAAACAATGATGGTATTCTAGTACCGATGTAGAAAAAACTAAAACTACTGAAGAAATTTAGCAATTTTTTAGCAAATAGAATTCTATTTCCAAGTATTTTCAGTCAATTTCAAAGCGCATTCAGCTTGCAAGTTGAGAACAATGTATCTCTAAGAATAGAGAATGCATACGTACATTAGAACTCGAGAGGAAAAAAATTAAGGTAGCAGTCCACTGGCCACCCTATGAATTCCTAGAAAGCTTCCTTTGCTCGGTAGTTGACAGTTTATCTTGGCAAGATGTCACATGCCTTCCACTGATACAAGCAGTTATTTTCAGATCACCTGATTTCGTGAGACCTAACCACGTTGTTATGCTTGTTATAGAGATTCTGATGGTAGTTGGAGGGCTTGAGACACGCATCCATCACTTGAACACATCCATACATGCTTCCACGGATGAGATATGAGAGATGACGATGAGCTGTTGCTGCTAGGCCACGCAATACATGCTCCAGAGAGATGGCGATCTAGAATCTGCCAAAAAAGATCTTTCAAAATATTAAATTTATATTACATAGAATTCGAAATTAGATGAATATATGAGTAGAATTCTCGAAACGATAGCAAAGTTTAAGAAATCCACGAACCTTGATTAGAGATCGGCATTACCCGGTGGATTTTACTTGCCGTGCGTGGTTGACTTTTTCTCTTTTCCCAGAAAGGAGATCACATCAGTGTTTTCCCATAATGATGGTAGTGTTTAGGTGAGGAACCGATCTGAAGCATAGTATGGGGTGACCGACGCCTACTGATTATCTTCATGTCAGCGTTTAAATCGTACAAACATGTAGCTCGCCTGGTTGCTATTGGGAAGAAAGAGAAACAGCGAGATTAGGGGCACACGGAAGGAGAGAATAACACGCGAGGCTCGTCAGATCATAAGAAGTCACCATGAACGGGAGAGGCTTGAGGAAGGAGAGGAGCCCCTGGCCACCAGGCAACTGGATTCATTTTTTCTTTCTGTTAGCGAGATTGGATTTGTATATTTCTTCTATACCAAGAAGCCACTTTTTTTCCTGTGCCTATTCCTCCTCCCGTACGTGAAAGCATAGGTGCCTTTTCAAACATTTTTATATTTTTATTTTAACTGTTATCAATAACCGTGATGCGATATTAGATAGAGATTAAACTCATTTGGCTTCTTTTAAAAGAAGAAAAGCTAATCGTATAACTTTTGGTTTCTATTTTTTTTTCTTTTGGCTGCTCTTTTCCCAACTTCACGTAAAAGCCTTTCAAAAAAAAATAACTGCACGTGAAAGCACTATGAGCCTTTCCAATCACCTTTTAATTGGCATATGCTGGTTCATTTTTTTTTCTTGTTTCTATTTTAGATGGTTAATCTACACCGTAATAATTCGGCCCCATCAGATAAACGACTCATAATTTCGGATTAACATGGTAATTTCT
>NC_057812.1:681736197-681740347 GCF_018294505.1 Triticum aestivum | reverse complement strand
GTAATTGAAGAAAAGCTAATGGTATAACTTTTGGTTTCTAGTTTTTTTTCTTTTGGCTGCTCTTTTCCCAACTTCACGTGAAAGCCTTTCAAAAAAAATAACTGCACGTGAAAGCACTATGAGCCTTCCCAATCATCTTTTAATTGACATATGCTCGTTCATTTTTTTCTTGTTTCTATTTTAGATGGGTTAATCTACACCGTAATAATTCGGCCCCACCAGATAAAGGGGTCATAATTTCTAATTAACATGGTAATTTCTAGATTTTTTTCTTGTTTCTATTTTAGATGGGTTAATCTACACCATAATAATTCGGCCCCACCAGATAAACGGTTCGTAATTTCTGATTAACATGGTAATTTCTAGGGAGTCTGTAATTAGTATAGGTATAGAAGATAGATAGATATAGATAGATAGATAGATAGATAGATAGATAGATATGGCCTAGGATTAAAATTCCCTCTATAAGCGGTGTTACCAAAATTATTCCTACCAACAAAATTCACATCCATAGATTCATTGTTATTCTCAATCAAAGTAGACAATGGCATATCATTAGAATCAGAAGAAACACTCTTAGTAGCAAATAATTTCTTCTATCGCATGCATTTTTTTATTAGAAGATCTTTCAGTATGCCATTGAGAATAATTAACCATAATATTATCTAGGAGTTTAGTAGCATCTCCTAAAGTGATTTCCATAAAAGTGCCTCCCGCGGCCGAATCTAAAAGATTTCTAGAAGCAAAATTCTTTCCGGCATAAAAATTTTGTATGATCATCCACAAATTCAAACCATGAGTAGGGCAATTACGTATCATTAATTTCATTCTCTCCCAAGCTTGTGCAACATGTTCATGATCAAGTTGTTTAAAGTTCATAATATCGTTTCTAAGAGAGATGATCTTAACGGAAGGAAAATACTTAGAGATAAAAGCATCTTTGCACTTGTTCCATGAATCAATACTATTCTTAGGCAAAGATGAAAACCAAGCTTTAGCACAATCTCCAAGTGAAAAAAGAAATAGCTTCAATTTAACGACATCATTATTGACATCTTTTTTCTTTTGCATATCAAATAAATCAATGATGCTATTCAGATGAGTAGTGGCATCTTCACTAGGAAGGCCAGCGAATTAATCTTTCATAACAAGATTCAACAAAGCAGTATTAATTTCACAAGATTCAGCATCGGTAAGAGGATCAATCGGAGTGCTAAGGAAATCATTATTATTGGTATTGGTCAAGTCACACAAATTAGTATTATCTTGAGCCATCGCGACAAACAAGCAATCTAACACACGGGCAAACAAAAAGCTAACGGGCAAAAAGAGGCAAATAGAGAGGGGGGATAGAGAGAGAGGGCGAATAAAACGGCAAGGGTGAATTGGGGGGAGAGGAAAACGAGAGGCAAATGGCAAATAATGTAATGCGGGAGATAGGGATTGTCAGGGGTACTTGGTATGTTGACTTTTTGCGTAGACTCCCCGGCAACGGCGCCAGAAATCCTTCTTGCTACGTCTTGAGCTTGCGTTGGTTTTCCCCGAAGAGGAAGGGATGATGCAGCAGAGTAGCGTAAGTATTTCCCTCAGTTTTTGAGAACCAAGGTATCAATCCAGTAGGAGCCCATGCTCAAGTCCCTCGTACCTGCACAAAGCGATAGCTACTCACAACCAACGCGATTAGGGGTTGTCAAGCCCTTCACGGTCACTTACGAGAGTGAGATCTGATAGATATAATATTTTTGATATTTTTGGTATAAATATGCAAAGTAAAAAGTAAAATCAAAGTAAAAAAGCAAAGCAAGATTAAAATAATGGAGATTGATATGATGAGAATAGACCCGGGGGCCATAGGTTTCTCTAGTGGCTTCTATCAAGAGCATGAGTATTCTACGGTGGGTGAACAAATTACTGTTGAGCAATTGACAGAATTGAGCATAGTTATGAGAATATCTAGGCATGATCATTTATATAGGCATCATGTCCGTGACAAGTAGATCGAAACGATTCTACATCTACTACTATTACTCCACTCATCGACCGCTATCCAGCATGCATCTACAGTATTAAGTTAAAAACAGAGTAACACCTTAAGCAAGATGACATGATGTAGAGAGGTAAATTCATGCAATGTGAAATAAACCCCATCTTGTTATCCTCGATGGTAACGATACAATATGTGCCTTTCTGCCCCTTCTGTCACTGGGTATGGACACCGCAAGATCGAATCCAAAGTTAAGCACTTCTCCCATGGCAAGAACTACCAATCTAGTTGGCCAAACCAAACGGATAATTCGAATAGACTTGCAAAGATAACCAATCATACATAAAAGGATTCAGAGAAGATTCAAATATTATTCATAGATAGACTTGATCATAAACCCACAATTCATCGGTCTCAACAAACACACCGCAAAAAGAAGATTACATCGAATAGATCTCCACGAGAGAGGGGGAGAACTTTGTATTGAGACTCAAAGAGAGAGAAGAAGCCATCTGGCTACTAACTATGGACCCGAAGGTCTGAGGTAAACTACTCACACTTCATTGAAGAGGCTATGATGATGTAGAAGCCCTCCCGTGATGACGGCCCTCTTCCGGGGGAGCTCCGGAACAGGCCCCGAGATGGGATCTCGTGGATACAGAAAGTTGCAGCGGTGGAATTAGGTTTTTGGCTTCTGTTCTTATAGTTTGGGGGTACGTGGGTATATATAGGAGGAAGAAGTATGCTGGAGGAGCAACGAGGGGCCCACTAGGCAGGGGCGTGCCCTAGGGGGGCGCCCCCCACCCTCGTGACCGCATCTTTTGTTCCTTGGAGCAGGGTCCAAGTCTCCTGGATCACGTTCGGTGAGAAAATTACGTTCCCGAAGATTTTATTCCGTTTGGACTCCGTTTTTTATTCCGTTTATCTGAAACACTGAAATAGGCAAAAAACAGCAATTCTGGGCTGGGCCTCCCGTTAATAGGTTAGTCCCAAAAATAATATAAAAGTGGAAAATAAAGCCCAATATAGTCCAAAACAGTAGATAATATTGCATGGAGCAATCAAAAATTATAGATACGTTGGAGACGTATCACCCCTACCTCGTGGGCCCCCTGGTGGTCCTTCGATGACCATCTTCTGCTATATGAAGTCTTTCAATGAGGAAAAAATCATAAGCCATCTTCTCAGATGAAACTCCGCCGCCACGAGGCGGTACCTTGGCGGAACCAATCTAGGTCTCTAGCGGAGCTATTCTGCCGGGGAAACTTCCCTCCGGGAGGGGGAAATCATCGCCCTTGTCATCACCAATGCTCCTCTCATCGGGAGAGGGCAATCTCCATCAACATCTTCACCAGTACCATCTCCTCTCAAAACCCTAGTTTATCTTTTGTATCCAATTCTTGTCTCCATGTCCGGGATTGGTACCTGTGGGTTGCTAGTAGTGTTAACTACTCCTTGTAGTTGATGCTAGTTGTTTTATTTGGTGGAAGATCATATGTTCAGATCCTATATGCATATTAATACCCCTCTGATTATGAACATGAATATGCTTTGTGAGTAGTTACGTTTGTTCATGAGGACATGGGAGAAATCATGCTATTAGTAGTCTGAATTTGGTATTCGTTCGATATTTTGATTAGATGTATGTTGTCTCTCCTCTAGTCACTACTTGAAAAAGGGCTATAGATGATATGGGCACTAATGGCGCACCAGACATGTGGTGCGCCATTAGTATATACTAATGGCGCACCATGTGTTGGTGCGCCATTAGTGTCCAAATACTAATGGCGCACCATGTGTTGGTGCGCCATTAGTGTCCAAATACTAATGGCGCACCACATCTATGGTGCGCCATTAGTAACAATTTTTTTTTCATTTTTTTTCAAAACTAGTAATGGCGCACCAGTGGATAGTGCGCCATTACTAGTTAAACTAGTAATGGTGCACCACGTCCACGGTGCGCCACTAGAATTTTTTTTTCAAATTTTATTTATTTATTTTTTCAAAATAGTAATGGCGCACCAGTTAAACTAGTAATGGCGCACCACGTCCACGGTGCGCCACTAGCAAATTTTTTTCAAATATTTTTTTTCAATATTTTTTATTTATTTTTTCAAAACTAGTAATGGCGCACCAGTGGACAATGCGCCATTACTAGTTAAAACT
>NC_057812.1:681724760-681735753 GCF_018294505.1 Triticum aestivum | reverse complement strand
AATGGTGCACCACACCCACGGTGCGCCATTACTAGCTTTGACCAAAAATTCCACCGAATGAACCCCCCTGGACCGCCTTTTCAGTTTTAAAAAAAATGATGGAAATGTCAAAAAATAAAAGAAAATAAGTTTCCCATATGATATGTGGTCTACTTGTTGGGAAAATTTACAAATATGAATTTCGACTTTATTTGCAAAATCTCTCTGGAATTTGTAAAATGGGCATAACTTTTGCATACGAACTCGGATTAAAAAGTTTTATATATGAAAAATCATCTACTCGAAAAGTTACTTCCGAATTTAATGGGGGAACGCCGTTAAACATTTTCAAAATCCTCAAAAACCTAACAAAAAAAAGTCACGGGGCTTTTAAGATCCGGAGGCAAAAAAATCAAAAAATTTCAAACTTACTAGTGGCGCACCGTATGCTAGGTGCGCCACTAGTAACAGAAAAAAAATTAGTTTCGATTTTTTTTCGGGATTTTTTTTCAAAATATGATACGTAATATGAATGGAAGTTTGAAATATTTTTTCAAAATTTCATCACACTCATGAACATGAACAAAGTCCTAAACATCAACAAGGTTTAATAGGATTGATATGCTAGATATACCAACAAGTGCCTGTGAAGTGAGCTGGTGCGCCATTACTAAATCAGATAGTAATGGCGCACCTCTAGGCATACTAATGGCGCACTACAGATGCGCCATTAGTATCTGGTATACTAATGGCGCACCAGTGGTGCGCCATTAGAATTTAATTCTAATGGCGTGATGCTAGTGGCGCACCAGTAGTGCGCCATTAGTAGGCAAAACTGGTGCGCCACTAGCATGCCTTTTCCCAGTAGTGAGTGGTGTTACGTGAATGTCATCTACATGACACTTCACCATTATTTGGCAGTAGAGGAAGGCATTGGGAAGTAATAAGTAGATGATGGGTTGCTAGAGTGACAGAAGCTTAAACCCTAGTTTATGCGTTGCTTCATAATGGGTTGATTTGGATCCATATGTTTCATGCTATGTTTAGGTTTACCTTAATACTTTTGTTGTAGTTGCGGATGCTTGCAATAGAGGTTAATCATAAGTGGGATGCTTGTCCAAGTAAGGATAGTACCCAAGCACCGGTCCACCCACATTCCAAATTATCAAAGTACCGAACGCGAATCATATGATCATGATGAAAACTAGCTTGACGATATTCCCATGTGTCCTCGGGAGCGCTTTTCTCTATATAAGAGTTTGTCCAGGCTTGTCCTTTGCTACAAAAAGGATTAGGCTACCTTGCTGCACTTTATTTACTTTTGTTACTTGTTGCTCGTTACAAATTATCCTATCACATAACTATCGGTTACCACTTATTTCCGTACTTGCAGAGAATACCTTGCTGGAAACCACTTATCATTTCCTTTTGCTCCTCGTTGGGTTCGACACTCTTACTTATCAATAGGACTACGATAGATCCCCTATACTTGTGGGTCATCACCCACCGATCATCTTTGGCTTCACATTGAAGGTCTTGAGCCATAAGCCGAAGCGTGGGCTGATGCGGAGGAAGGCCTCACACACAACGATAGACGACAGGATGTGAAGGATGGAATCTGGGGCTAGATCGTGGAAATTGAGCTTGTAATAGAACATAAGCCCTCTAACAAAGGGATCAAGACGAAACCTAGCCCTTGGAAGAAGTGGGAAACAAATACGACACTCTCGTTGGGTTTGGGAGTGGGGATGATCTGCCCTTGAGCGGGCAGCCTATGCGAGATTGCGGCGGTGAGATACCTGGCTTCTCTTAGCTTCTTGATGTCCTCCTCTATGACAGAAGAGGCCATCCACCAGCCTTGAAGGTTGGATCCGGACATGGTTGAATGTTTGAAGCGCTTAGCCTGAGCCTTGGGTGTTGGAACTCAAGGTGGGGGAAGGGAAGGATCGAGCGCGAGAAGAAAAGGACAGGCCTTGGCCCCTTTATAAAGAGGATGAATATCAAGCGTCCTCCGTGTGGCCGTTCGGAACTTGCCTAAAATCAAGGAGTCATAATAGCAGGCGCGGTTGGGTTACCAACACCTGTATTGATGAGAATCCCGTGATAAGGGGACACGATCTCTGCTTTGACTAGACGTGCCAAGAAAACCGCCTCGCAATACGTACAGTAGCTGGTTGACAAAAACGGTTCGAATAATGAACAGGCCATGGCGTGATGTCACGTTATGAAAAGGTGTCAGCAGATTAGATTTGTCGAAATATTATACTCTCTACGGTGGTATGTGGAATTTGTTTTGCAGAGCCGGACACGATCCTTGTGTTCAAAATCTTCTATGGAGTATTCGGAGAAGGAACCCGCCTTGCAATGCCAGAGACAATCTGCGCGCCGGACTCATCGTCATTGAAGCCTGGTTCAGGGGCTACTGAGGGAGTCCTGTATTAGGGGGTCCTCGGATAGCCGGACTATATCCTTTGGCCGGACTTTTGGACTATGAAGATACAAGATTGAAGACTTCGTCTCGTGTCCGGGTGGGACTCTCCTTTGCGTGGAAGGCAAGCTTGGCAATTCGGATATGTAGATCTCCTCCCTTGTAACCGACTCTGTGTAACCCTAGGCCCCTCCGGTGTGTATATAAACCGGAGGGTTTAGTCCGTAGGACAACAACGACCATAATCATAGGCTAGCTTCCAGGGTTTAACCTCTACGATCTCGTGGTAGATCAACTCTTGTAATACTCATATCATCAAGATCAATCAAGCAGGAAGTAGGGTATTACCTCCATCGAGAGGGCCCAAACCTAGGTAAAACATTGTGTCCCCTGCCTCCTGTTACCATCCGCCTTAGACGCACAGTTCGGGACCCCCTACCCGAGATCCGCCGGTTTTGACACCGACAACGGTCTCATTACCGAAGTCTGGAAGGAGACGGTGAAGGCTCCGATGATTGAACAATGGAGGAGGAAGGACATGATCATGATGGCTCTGATGACCGAATGCCAGTGGAAGAAGGAGACCGTGATGATGGCTCCGGTGACCGTCACTGAAGACATGATCAACGATAGACAGAAAGATGATCTTTGGACCTCGCTGAAGGCAAATTTCACCCTACCGCCAGAGGAGGATCCAGATAAGCCAGTTATAGAGCCATTGGTCAAGGCGTGTGCTCTTAAGAAGATAGCATATCTATTTAGGAGGTGGAAGAATGAGTTGAAATCAACGTATGTCGACAAAGGGAAGACTCCAGAATTCACCGACCGATTTGAGAAGATAAGAGATCACTGGCCCGTATTTGTGGCCTACAAGACATCAGACAGGAGTAAGAAGATGTCAGACACAAACAAGAACAATGTTACGTAGAAGAAGTATCACCATCGCACGGGGTCAGGTGGCTACCTCAAAGCCCGGCCGTTGTGGGACAAAGCTGAGAATGACCTACTTGCTGAAGGGGTCGAATGAGAGACATTGAACTGTCCAGACCATTCAAGGACTTGGTTCTTCAGGGTTGGGGGAACCTTGGACCCTGAAATAGGGAAGTGCGTATGGACGAACGAGCAACTTGCAACACCCGTCAAGAAGCTTCAGAAGTGTATCGCTGCAGCGCAGCAAGGGACGTTCATTCCTGACAGAGAGAATGACAAGCTGACGGAGGCCCTCGGGAATCCTGAGCACCCTGGACGGACACGAGGCACGCCAGGCTCCATTACGTGGAAGGTTTGGTTTCCCGGCGCAGGCTGTTACAAAACCTGAGAGATGAAGAGGAAACTGGAGCAGAGGGAAATGTAGAGGCTGAATGCAAGGGTAGAAAAGCTAGAGGAATAGAGAGCCAGCAAGCTGCCGGAGCTACCCAAGAAGCTACCCCGCAATCTCAAGGGAGAAGTAGCGTGTCTTCCACCGAGCTCGTTTAGCAGCCTGACTTCATAGCTCCTAGCTACCCGGCGGATGCTATCATAGAGGATCAACATTTCTAGCTTATGATGCAATTGCTGAACCTCAAAGTCAACGCGGCTGTCGGCTCTCTTGCACCTCCTCAACCCGACGGAACTTTTCACTGCCGTCTGATTCCACATGGCTATGGTGTTGTGATGGTGGATGAAGTAACGAAGGGATTTGAGGAGCTCGAGCTTGACCACCCTAAAGGTGAAGGGGGACTCGGCTGGGTCTTGCTCTAAAGACTCCATTTCTATGGTGGAAGGAGCATATCAAGCTTCCGAACTGGATGCCTCCGCCTCCTCCTCCTCCTCCGGCGAGTAAGGGCACTCCGCCGCATCCTCCTCCTCCTCCAGTGAGTGATCAGGGCACTCCACCTCCTTCTCCAGTTGCTCCGGCGCGTGAGGCCGGCACTCTGTCGTCTCCTTTGCCTCCTCTGGCGCATCCGAGTGAAGGAAGTATGCCCTAGAGGCAATACTAAAGTTGTTATTTATATTTCCTTATATCATGATAAATGTTTATTATTCATGCTAGAATGGTATTAACTGGAAACTTAGTACATGTGTGAATACATAGACAAACAAAGTGTCACTAGTATGCCTCTACTTGACTAGCTCGTTGAATCAAAGATGGTTAAGTTTCCTAACCATATACATGAGTTGTCATTTGATTAACGGGATCACATCATTAGAGAATGATGTGATTAACTTGACCCATTCTGTTAGCTTAGCATTTGATCGTTTAGTATATTGCCATTGCTTTCTTCATGACTTATACATGTTCCTATGACTATGAGATTATGCAACTCCCGAATACCGAAGGAACACTTTGTGTGCTACCAAACGTCACAAATAACTGGGTGATTATAAAAGTGCTCTACAGGTGTCGCCGATGGTACTTGTTGAGTTGGCATAGATCAAGATTAGGATTTGTCACTCCGATTGTTGGAGAGGTATCTCTAGGCCCTCTCGGTAATGCACATCACTATAAGCCTTGCAAGCAATGCAACTAATGAGTTAGTTGTGGGATGATGTATTATAGAACGAGTAAACAGACTTGCCAGTAATGAGATTTTGAACTAGGTATTGAGATACTGATGATCGAATCTCGGACAAGTAACATACCGATGACAAAGGGAACAACGTATGTTGTTATGCGGTTTGAGCGATAAAGATCTTCGTACAATATGTAGGAACCAATATGACCAGGTTCCGCTATTGGCTATTGACCAGAGATGAGTCTTGGTCATGTCTACATAGTTCTCAAACTCGTAGGGTCCGCACGCTTAACGTTCGATGACGATCGATATTATGAGTTTATGTGTTTAAGGTAGTTTGGAGTCCCGGATGTGATCACGGACATGACGAGGAGTCTTGAAATGGTCGAGACATAATTGATATATTGGACGGCTACATTCGGACACCACAAGGGTTTTGGGTGATCTCGGTGAAAACCAGAGTGCCGGAGGGGTTACCGGAACCCCCTGGGCTAATGGGCCTTGATGGGCCATAGTGGAGAGAGAGGGGCCGGCCAGGGCAGGCCGCACGCCCCCTCCCCTTGATTCCGAATAGGACAAGGAAGGGGGGTGCCCCCCTTGCCTTCCCCTCTTCCACTCCTTCCTTCCCCCTCCTTGTGGGACTAGGAAAGGGGAGTCCTACTCCCACTAGGAGGAGGACTCCTCCTCTTGGCGCGCCCTTCTAGGGCCGGCCGGCCTCCCCCCTTGCTCCTTTATATACGGGGGCAAGGGGCACCCCATGGACACACAAGTTGATCATTGATCTTTTAGCCGTGTGCGGTGCCCCCCTCGACCATAATCCACCTCGGTCATATCATAGGGGTTCTTAGGCGAAGCCCTGCGTCGGTAGCTTCATCAACACCGTCATCTCGCCATCGTGCTGACGGAACTCTCCTTTGAAGCTCTACTAGATCCTGAGTTCGTGGGACGTCACCGAGCTGAATGTGTGCAGATTGCAGAGGTGCCGTACGTTCGGTACTAGGATCGGTCGATCGTGAAGACATAGAACTACATCAACCGCGTTGTCATAACGCTTCCGCTTACGGTCTACGAGGGTACGTGGATGACACTCTCCCCACTCGTTGCTATACATCACATTGATCTTGCGTGTGCGTTGGAATTTTTTGAAATTACTACGTTCCCCAACAGTGGCATCCGAGCCAGGTTTATGCGTAGATGTTATATGCACGAGTAGAACACAAAGGTGTTGTGGGCGTGGGTATATACATATTGCTTGCCGTCACTAGTTGATTCTTGATACATCGGCATTGTTGGATCAAGCGGCCCAGACCGACATTACGCGTACGCTTACGCGAGACTAGTTCTACCGACGTGCTTCGCACACAGGTGGCTAGTGGGTGTCTGTTTCTCCACCTTTAGTTGAATCAGATTCAATGAACATGGTTCTTTCTGAAGATCAAAAAGCAATCACTATACCACGTTGTGGTTTTTGATGCGTAGGTAAGAACGGTTCTTGATCAGCCCGTAGCGGCCACGTATAACTTGCAACAACAAAGTCGAGGATGTCTAACTTGTTTTTGGAGGGCATGTTGTGATGTGATAAGGTCAAGATATGATGCTAAATTTTATTGTATGAGATGATCATGTTTCGTAACATAGTTATCGGCAACTGGCACGAGCCATATGGTTGTCGCTTTATTGTATGAAATGCAATCGCCATGTAATTGCTTTATTATCACTAACTGGTAGCAATAGTCGTAGAAGCAATACTTGGCGAGACGACAATGATGCTTCGATGGAGATCAAGGTGTCAAGCCGGTGACGATGGTGATCATGATGGTGTTTTGGAGATGGTGATCAAAGGCACAAGATGATGATGGCCGTATCATATCACTTATATTGATTGCATGTGATGTTTATCCTTTATGCATCTTATCTTGCTTAGATCGATGGTAGCATTATAAGATGATCTCTCACTAAATTTCAAGGTATAAGTGTTCTCCCTGATTATTCACCGTTGCGAAAGTTCATCATGCCGAGACACCAGGCGATGATCGGGAGTGATAAGTTCTATGTTCACATACAACGGGTGCAAGCTAGTTTTGCACACGCAGAATACTCAAGTTAAACTTGACGAGCCTAGCATACGGAGATATGGCGTCGGAACAATGGAGACCGAAAGGTCGAGCGTGAATCATATAGTAGATATGATCAACATAGTGATGTTCACCATTGAAAACTACTCCATCTCACGTGATGATCAGACATGCTTTAGTTGATATGGATCACGTGATCACTTACATGATTAGAGGGATGTCTGTCTAAGTGGGAGTTCTTAAGTAATTTGATTAATTGAACTTTAATTTATGATGAACTTAGTACCTGATTGTATTTTGTATGTATATGTTGTTGTAGATAGATGGCCCGTGTTATTGTTTCGTTGAATTTTAATGTGTTCCTTGAGAAAGCAAAGTTGAAACATGATGATAGCAATTACACGGACTGGGTCCGTAACTTGAGGATTATCCTCATTGCTGTACATAAGAATTACATCCTGGAAGCACCGCTAGGTATACCACTCGTGCCGACAACTGCAGACATTGTGAATGCCTAGCAGTCGCGTGTTGATGACTACTCGATAGTTCAGCGTGCCATGCTTTATAGCTTAGAACCGGGACTTCAACGACGTTTTGAACGTCATGGAGCATATTAGATGTCCCAGGAGTTGAACTTAATATTTCAAGAAAATGCCCGGATTGAGAGATAAGAGGTCTCCAATAAGTTCTACAGCTGCAAAATGGAGGAGAATAGTTATGTCAGTGAACATATACTCAGAATGTCTGGGTACTACAATCACTTGATACAACTTGGAGTTAATCTTCCGGATGATAGTGTCATTGACAGAATTGTTCAATCATTGCCACCAGGCTACAAGAGCTTCGTGATGAACTATAATATGCAAGGGATGGATAAGACTACTCCCGAGCTCTTCGCGATGCTAAAGGCTGCGGAGGTAGAAATCAAGAAGGAGCATCAAGTGTTAATGGTCAACAAGACCACCAGTTTCAAGAAAAAGGGTAAAGGGAAGAAGGGGAACTTCAAGAAGAACGGCAAGCAAGTTGCTGCTCAAGTGAAGAAGCCGAAGTATGGACCTAAGCCTGAGACTGAGTGCTTCTACTGCAAAGGGACTGGTCACCGGAAGCGGAACTACCCCAAGTATTTGGCGGATAAGAAGGATGTTAGGGTGAACAAAGGTATATCTTATATACATGTTATTGATGTGTACCTTACTAATGCTCGCAGTAGCACCTGGGTATTTGATACTGGTTCCGTTGCATATCTGCAACTCGAAATAGGGACTACGGATTAGGCGAAGATTGGCTAAGGACGAGGTGACGATGCGCTTGGGAAATGGTTCCAAAGTCGATGTGATCGCAGTTGGCACGCTACCTCTACATCTACCTTCGTGATTAGTTTTAGACCTAAATAATTGTTATTTGGTGCCAGCGTTGAGCATGAACATTATATCTAGATCTTGTTTGATGCGAGACGGATACTCATTTAAATCTGAGAATAATTGTTGTTTATTTATATGAGTAAAGCGCATGAAGAAACTCCATTCTGATGGACTTTTGGAATCACTTGATTTTGAATCACTTGGTACTTGCGAACCATGCCTCATGGGCAAGATGACTAAAACGCCGTTCTCCGGAACAATGGAGCGAGCAACAGATTTGTTGGAAATCATACATACTGATGTATGTGGTCCGATGAATATAGAGGCTCGTGGCAGGTATCATTATTTTCTCACCTTCATAGATGATTAAAGCAGATATGGCCATATCTAATTGATGAAACACAAGTCTGAAACATTTGAAAATTGTCGGTGTATAAAAGTAGGGGCTCTTCTTTTAACCCCTTTACTTGTGCACGGGCAGTCAGAGCCGCGCGCCATGGCGACACTTAGTAGGGCAGAGGAGGGAAGCCAGAGAGAAGCCGAAACACGAGGCAACCAAGGCAATGCCCAGACCAGAAGCGCGGGAGAGCAAGAGGTCGAGGTGGACTCCCTCGGCAAGATCCTTGCCGAGGCAGCCTCCGCAACCCCGGAGTGAGCCACCCTTGAGCCCACGGGCTCCAACCCAACCAACTACATTGGGACCAAGGCTCGGGAGGCGCCTCTGTGGTGGCATGCGAATCTTTGTCAGGACTATAAACATGTGAGATCAGATGAGGACCAGAATGCGGCAACCCTCGGCGGGATCCTAGCCGAGGAAATCCACAAGACCCCCGGCAAGACCCTCGCCAGGGATGACTGCAACGCCATGGCAAGACCCTTGTCGGGCCCCCGGAAAGTCCCTTGCCAAGGGCATCAGCAGGGCCACTGCCAGGCCCGTGCCAGACAAGACTCCACCACCGTCCCCAAGCAGCTGCTGGCTCAACCAGCTGGGCAGGCACCCGCGTGGCGACGGGCGGTCTCTACACCGACTCAGCAAGCACCTGCGTGGCGGAATGCGACCCTTCATGAAGGCGCCACCACCGCGCCAGCTCAGCAGCCAGCCAACATGGCACCACGATGCCTCATCAGCTCGGACGCGTGTCGAGGCCAGGCGAGGCGGCTGCTACCTCTTGAGCACTGCGTTGGTTTTCCCTTGAATAGGAAAGGGTGGTGCAGTAAAGCAACGTAAGTATTTCCCTCAGTTTTTGAGAACCAAGGTATCAATCTAGTAGGAGACCACGTGCGAGTCACCTCGTACCTACACAAACAAATAAGAACCTCGCAACCAACACGATAAAGGGGCTGCCAATCCCTTCACAGCTACTTGCAAGAGTGAGATCTGATAGAGATGATAATAATAAGATAAGTATTTTTGGTATTTTTATGATATAGATTGAAAGTAAAAGATAGAAAAATAAAGTAGATTGGAAACTTGTATGATGGAAAATAGACCCGGGGGCGATATGTTTCACTAGTGGCTTCTCTCAAGATAGCATAAGTATTTCGGTGGGTGAACAAATTACTGTCGAGCAATTGATAGAAAAGCGAATAATTATCAAAATATCTAGGTATGATCATGTATATAGGCATCACGTCCGCGACAAGTAGACCGACTCCTGCCAGCATCTACTACTATTACTCCACACATCGACCGCTATCCAGCATGCATCTAGAGTATTAAGTTCATAAGAACAGAGTAACGCCTTAAGCAAGATGACATGATGTAGAGGGATAAACTCATGCAATATGATGTAAACCCCATCTTTTTATCCTGGATGGCAACAATACAATACGTGTCGTTTCCCTTTTTGTCACTGCGATCGAGCACCGCAAGATTGAACCCAAAGCTAAGCACCGCAAGATCAATCTAGTAGGCCAAACCAAACAGATAATTCAAAGAGATTTGCAAAGATAAACCAATCATACATAAAGAATTTAGAGAAGATTCAAATATTGTTCATAGATAATCTGGATCATAAACCCACAATTCATCGGATCTCAACAAACACACCGCAAATGAAGATTACATCGAATAGATCTCCAAGAGAATCGAGGAGAACTTTGTATTGAGATCCAAAGAGAGAGAAGAAGCCATCTAGCTACTAGCTATGGACCCGAAGGTCTGAGGTAAACTACTCACACATCATCAGAGGGGCCATGGAGTTGACGTAGAGGCCCTCCGTGATCAATGCCCCCTCCAGCGGAGCTCCGGAAAAGGCCCCAAGATGGGATCTCTTGAGTAAAGAAGGTTGCGGCGGTGGAAATAGGGTTTCGTCACTAGTATAAAAAGGACCTAATGTGAGACACATTAGTGCCGGTTTGATTTTAGCCCGGTACTAATGGTACCATTAGTGCCGGTTCGAACGGCTATGCATTAATGCCGGTTCGTGTTGAACCTTTAGTACCGGTTCGTGCCACGAACCGGTACTAAAGGGGTGATGGCAGGCTGGCGTCAGGCCGGGGCCCCACGATCACCTTTAGTACCGGTTCGTGTCACAAGCCGGTACTAAAGGGCAAACCTTTAGTACCGGTTTGTGCCATGAACCGGTACTAAAGGGGTCTGACCTATAGTACCGGTTTGTGACACAAACCGGCACTATAGGGCAATTTTCAAAC
>NC_057812.1:681723441-681724474 GCF_018294505.1 Triticum aestivum | reverse complement strand
TAAAAACTTCAAAAAATAAAATCCTTCCAGAGGTAGTTATATTACTACATCTACTAGTTAGGAAAATTTGAAAACTTAAATTTGGTCATGTTTGGCAAAAAGTGTAGGGAAAATGTAAAACGGCTATAACTTTTGCATATGATGTCGGAAAAAAACGTATAATATATCAAAAAATTCAGCACGAAAATCTACGGCCTGTTTGCAATTTTTTAGAATCCTCAAATTCCAAAACGAAAAAAAGATATGATCAAATTTCAGTTTTTTTAAAAAATATTGGTTAAATCTGGTCAAACTACTTATTCAAGAAGTATTAATGTTACTACATAATTATTCAAGAATATTAGTGTTACTAAATAATTATTTCAATTTTTTATATTTTGGTCAAATCTGGTCAAACTATGGTTAAACTTATCCAAGAAATATTAGTGTTACTAAATAATTACTGTTTTTTAGAATAATAGTTTCAAACTCAAATGGTGAAACGTGTGACATAATGCTCAAGCTAAACTGCTGAGGGTTAAAAGGATTGACAGCTTACATTTGTCAGGAAAACAACAAGTGCAGACTTGGAATGTAGGGTGAATAGAACTCCAAAGTTAAGCGTGCTCAGGCTGGGGGAGTGAGAGGATGGGTGACCGGCCGGGAAGTCAGGCGATTTGGAATGAGTGATCCACACTTGAGCAGTTAAGAGAGGTGATTAGATACTAAATCATCAAATAATTCAGAAAAATTAAAAATCGAAAAAAAAATCAAATTTTTTTTCCAAAATTTTCAAAAAAAAATTAAAAAAAAACTTTAGTGCCGGTTGGTAACACCAACTCGTACTAAAGGTCCCCCATACCAGGGCGCGAGCTCACGCCACGTGGTGGCACTTTAGCGTCGGTTCGTGCCGAACCGGTACTAAAGGGGGGGGGCTTTCGTGCCCACACTTTAGTGCCGGTTATGGAACCGGCACTAAAGGCCCTGACGAACCGGCGCTAAAGCTCCGTTTTCTACTAGTGCGTGGTGCTCCTGGATGTTTCCGGGGTATATG
>NC_057812.1:681705018-681722862 GCF_018294505.1 Triticum aestivum | reverse complement strand
GGAAGAAGTAGGTCGGTGGAGCAACGAGGGGCCCACGAGGGTGGAGGGCGCGCCCAGGGGGGCTGGGCGCGCCCCCTGCCTCGTGGCCTCCTCGATTGTTTCTTGACGTCCACTCCAAGTCTCCTGGATCACGTTTGTTCCAAAAATAACGTTTGGGTTGGGCCTCCGGTTAATAGGTTAGTCCCAAAATAATATAAAAGTGTAAAAATAAGCCCATTAACATAGCATGGAGCAATCAAAAATTATAGATACATTGGAGACGTATCAGCGGCGACGGCTGGGACGTGCTTCCCGGGTGTCCCTGATAAAGCAAGGGGGCACGTCGGCAGTGCATTAAATTCGTTTGTCCGATGGTCCCAGAAGATAGGCTTATCGACTATAGACCTTTCCACCTCATATGTGCCACTGTGGCAACCCCTTTTTCCTATAAAAGGAGGCCCGAGGAGACCAGGAGAGGGATTCGGCTTTTTTGGGCAAGTTGCACCCCGTAGCTAGCTCAAGAACACAAGAACAGTCAAATACATCCACCAAAGTAGGACTAGGGTATTACGCATCTTCGCGGCCCGAACCTAGGTAAACGATCCGTGTACTTCCTGTCAGACCCGTTCTTTGCACAACCTCGCGCTCGCGAACCATAGAAGTGATCCCACTGACCCCATAGGTGTCGTTTCCACCGACATCTTTGGCGCGCCAGGTAGGGCGCACAGTTGTGAAAATATGGTCTGATCAAAGTGCGGCTTCATTGTGGCCGTCGTTCCAAGGAAGAAGACGACCAAGCCGGACGACACCATCTGCAGATGCAGTGGACGCCCGTGCAACGACAGAAAAGCTAAGTCGTGCAAAACTTTAAGCAATTTCTTTTTATATATAAGTTTATTGTCCTCGGAGGTCATGTCCTATGTACGGAAAACCTGCACGCAATGGGGCCCTACCTCTATTGGCAACGCTCTTGATCTATGTCGAGTCCGCTCAACAGCTCAAGCAACCGCGTCGAGATCGGCAGGGTAGCCTTCCGTAATCGGCAACGCTCTCAATTCTGACTTGAGTCAAGCTCGAAAGTTCGAGCGGCCGCGTTGAGAGCGGTAAGGTGGTTCGCCTAGCAGCAAGCATACCCGACAGGCTATTGGAGATCCGTCCTTGAGGCGCTGCAGCCTGGGTTATGCCCCGGCAAGCCTACCCGATTAACGTAGGGTGGACACACAAAGGGGGATCAAATAGGACAATAACATGCATCGTTTTCAAAGTACTACAGAGTTATATTACATCAATTGTTGCTGCAGTTTAACTAAAGATATAAATTGTCTTGGCCATGAACCTGCAGTGGCAATGAGAAACGGGGTGCCTAATCCCGGCGCTGGCCCTCCACCCTCTCGATTCCACCGATGCAGCTGATGATGGGCTTGATATGCTCCTTGAGCGTCGCGAGGTATGCATCCTCCGGCAAGCTCTCCAGTGCGGCGTCGAAGTTGAGGTTGGGGTTCCAGTGCGACACGTTGGTGAGAACCTTGGTCATGGCACCCCAGCAAAGCATCCAGGCCTCACCAGCCAGGGAGGCCGCCCGATTGTAGTGGAGCTGCTCCAGGGCCCTGACGACACCCACGAAGTAGATGGTCAGCTTGGCGCTGGGGCTCGCGTTATGCTCTGGGGTATACCTCACATTTGGCATCCCCATGGTAAGCAGCTGCATGGTGATCCTACCGGCGACGCCTTCGAGGCGCCCGATCCAGCGGTTCTCGCCTTCCACAAACTCCTTGTGGTTGGCGGCTTCATTCTTCCGCAGCTGCCTCTCAGCCTCCAGATCCTTGGTCAGGGTCTCCTCCCGGTCTTTGGCCTCTGAGAGCATCCCCTCGAGACCCTCTAGCTTCAGCTTGAGGTCCTTGATGGAGTTGTTAGCCTCAGAAAGCTGCCTAGCATTGTCGAGGACTGCGCCCTGCACCTCAACCAGGGCATCGTTGAGCGTGTCCTTCTCCTTGGACAGCTTCAGGACCTGATTTTTCAGCCTGTCCCGCTCCACCTCTAGCTCCTTCACTTTGTCGGCGTGAACCAGAGCCTGGGCATTGAGTGCCTCTCCATGCCTCTGCTCCAGCTCCCGGGTCCGCTGCACAACGAGTTTCTCCACCTCCTCATCCTTGCCACGGAGTGTTTCGGCAAGCTTCTCCTCACGCGCAGGAAGGTCCTCCTCCTGGGAGTTCAGCGAGGCCTGATGCTGGGCTCGAGCGGCCTCGGCTTCGAAGGCCAGGTTCTTCGCCATCACCTGGGCCTTCTCGATGTCGGCCCGCTTCATGGTGAGCTCCACCTCATGCTTGGCCAGCTCGTCCTTGGCGGCCTACAGCTCCTCGCAAGCTTGGCGGAACCAAGTTTGCGCCTCGGCGACGCGTCCCTTGAGGTCTGCCTCCGCCTTGTCCACCATTTCCATCCTGTACTTGGCCTTGTCCAGCCGGGTGCGGTGGATCGCTTGGAGCTTCCGAAAGCTGGCGCCCATGGCCTGGAGAAGCCGATCCTCCTGAGAACCATCGCCATCGGTGCTTGGCTCGTTGACGACCTCGAGCCCGGCGGCGGCAAGCACCTCCTCGTCGAACACCTCTCCCTTGATGGGCGCCTTGGAGCTCGACGCCCCTGGAAGGTGGGCCAAAAGGTCGTCGCTCACCTTTAGATACCTGCCGGAGCCAGAGACAGCGGAGGAGGTAGGCTGGTCATCAACCACCTCCTCCTCGGCAGCGGACCTGCCAGCCTCCCCGGCAGGTCCCTTGCCGGCCTCCTCGACAGTAGCCCTGCCAGGCTCCCCGGCAGGCTCCTTGGCGGCACCCTCAGCAGCACCCTTGGTGGCCTCCTCGGTGAAGATCTTCTCGGCCTCCGCCTCAGCGGCCTTGGTGACATCCTCGATGATGGTGTCTATGTCCTCCTGGCCCGCCAACGGAGGATCTGGATATCGAGAAGGGGATGAAGCGAAGCCAAGACCAAGAATCAGTCAGAAGAAGAAAGGGCAGGGATGATGGGCAAATGATGTACCCGTGATGGGCTGGGAAGAAGTAGCCCCTTCCTCGCCAACATTTGGCGCTGAGGTGGTGTCGCCGGCGCCCAAGTTCTCCTCCTCCTCCTCCGTGTGCATGGGCTTGGTGCTTGACGCCCTTGCCGGGGACGCCTCTCAGGGCGGCGTGGTCGATGTGGGCGGCGCGCCGGGGGTGGGCCTCAGTGGCTCCTCCTGCTGCCGCCCGCCTCCTACGATCTCAGCAAGCTCAGCGCCAGTGACTCACACTACCCAACACACACATCGACGAGGGGCGAGTGGCGAACTTACGCTGGGGGCTGCTGTCCGGGCTACTCACCACCACCAGTGGCGCCCTTGAGGTGCCCGCCGAGGGTTGGCCGCCCGCCAAGGACCGGGCCCTCTTCACCCTCTCGGCCAGTGTCTCCGCATCCTAGCCAAGATGAAGACAGGTCAAGAAAAGAAGCACGGTCCGAAAGGACAAAGATGACAAAAGTCGAGGCACTTACTCATCCTTCGCTTCTTCTTCCGCTGCCTTCCTCTTCCTCCTCGAGCTAAGAGACCCGAGGTCGAAGAAGACCTCCGTGTCGTCACCTGCAGGAGGAGGGGAAGCAGGTGGAGTTGGGGAAGGGGCAGCTGCTTTCTTCTTCGCCACCGCGGCCTTCACCACCTTCCCCACCACCGCGGCCCTCGTCTGACGTGTCGGCGCCTTCGGGGTTTCTTGCGGCTGTGCGGCCCTGCCGGACCAGACCGGCTCTTCGGAGACGGCCCGCCGCAATACACACCCTTTCCTCGTGGCTTGGGGCTCGACAGCTTCCACCTTTCCTCGGATGGCTCGTCGTCATCTTCAATAAGAGGGGACCTAGTACCGGCGCTGCTGGCCTCCCCAGCAGACTCCGCCCACTGGGTGAGCTCTCTCTCCTCTTTGGCCGTCGCGGCTTTGTCCTGTACGCCGCCAGTGTTGCCGGCCTCCTTGGTGAGCTCCGCCTCCGCCGCCCTGGCGGCAATGTAGTCGAGCTCCGCCTGGGTGGTGTCCTGGACGAGCCGCAGCTCGTCGCGGACGTACTTCTCCTCCAGGGTGTCAAAGAACTCCTGCACTTGATTCTCCGGCGGCTCGACCCAATTTGGGACGAGGCCGTGCACGTTGAACTCCAGCATCATGGTGATGATGTCGTTTTGGCGTGACTTATTGCTCAGCGGGACAACCCCCACCGGCAACCCAAACAAGGGCCCCTTGGTGACCTTGCTGGCCTTCGCGGCCTTGCCGGACCTCTCGGCCTTGCCATCGCGGTTCACATCAAGCTGGAAGAGCCGCTGGCAGAAGTGGGCATGCCCCATCACCGTGAAGTTGTAGTCGAGGCTAAGGCGAAGCCTCATGATATCGACCGCATTCATGAAGAGCCAGGCCGGCCTCCCCTGGTTATGCAGCGGAGCGAATCAGCGAAGGATGAAATCCGCCCCGATCATCTCAAGGGTGAGCCCGGCCTCCGTGAGGCAAAGAATCCTGGTGGTAGCGACCGTAAGTTTCGTGTCGTCGGCATCGATATTGCTCCAATCGTTTCCGCGAACCGGCGGCGCCTGGCGAACCCGGCAGAATTCTTGTGGATCCTCCTCTTCAATCCAGCACCACCGGCCCCGCCACTCCTCCCACCTCTCCTTCTGAGCACCCTCCGGGTATGTCCCCTTGGACCTCGGGATCTAGGCGACACAACCGGAGATGGCGCCTCCCTTTTGGATCCGAGGGAAGAAGTAGTGGCGAAAGAGCGCCGTGTTTGGATGCACTCCGACGAAGCCCTCACAGAGATGGGCGAAAAGAGCCATGCACGCCACGACATTTGGGGTGAAATCCAGGAGGTGGAAGCCGAAAGTATGCAAGATGTCATTGAAGAAATCGGAGAAGGGGGGCAGAGGCCGCATGAAAAGTAATCGACGAAGAACGAATAACGATTCGGGGCGGCTTTGCCGCAATTGGCGGGGATGACACGTGTGGCAGGATGCCCCGTCGTTTCTCCCCCCATCTTGACCCCCCAAAGCGGTCTGAAGTTGTCTCGGAGGTGGTCCGCATCGACCATCGAGGGAAAGTAGGCGAGCTGCATCCGCCGCGCCGCCAACTCATTCTCCGGCGGCTTCGCCTGATACGTCTCCATCGTATCTACTTTCCAAACACTTTTGCCGTTGTTTTGGACTCTAACTTGCATGATTTGAATGGAACTAACCCGGACTAATGCTGTTTTCAGCAGAATTGCCATTGTGTTATTTTTGTGTGCAGAAATAAAAGTTCTCGGAATGACCTGAAAATCAACAGAGAATTATTTTGGAATATATAAAAAATACTGGAAGAAAGATCGACGTCAGGGGGACCACACCCTGTCCACGAGGGTGGGGGCGCGCCTTACCCCCCTGTGCGTGCCCCCTGCCTCGTGGGCCTCCTTACGCTCCACCGACCTCAACCTTGATTCCATATATTCACTTTCAGAGAGAAAAAAACCCGAGGAAAAGGATTCATCGCGTTATACGATACGGAGCCGCCGCCAAGCCCTAATCTCTCTCGGGAGGGATGATCTGGAGTCCGTTCGGGGCTCCGGAGAGGGGAATCCATCGCCATCGTCATCATCAACCTTCCACCATAACTAACTTCATGATGCTCACCGCCGTGCGTGAGTAATTCCATTGTAGGCTTCCTGGACGGTGATGGGTTGGATGCGATTTATCATGTAATCGAGTTAGTTTTGCTAGGGTTTGATCCCTAGTATCCACTAAGTTTTGAGTTTGATGTTGCTATGACTTTGCTATGCTTAATGCTTTTCACTAGGGCCCGAGTGACATGATTTCAGATCTGAACCTATTATGTTTTCATCAGTATATGAGAGTTCTTGATCCTATCTTGCAAGTCTATAGTCACCTATTATGTGTTTTGATCCGTTAACCCCGAAGTGAAAATAATCGGGATACTTACCGGTGATGACCATAGTTTGAGGAGTTCATGTATTCACTATGTGTTAATGCTTTGGTCTGGTACTCTATTAAAAGGAGGACTTAATATCCCTTAGTTTCCAATAGGACCCCGCTGCCACGGGAGGGTAGGACAAAAGATGTCATGCAAGTTCTTTTCCATAAGCACGTATGACTATATTCGGAATACATGCCTACATTACATTGATGAACTGGAGCTTGTTCTGTGTCACCCTAGATTATGGCTATTACATGATCGATCGCATTCGGCATAATTCTCCATCACTGATCCAATGCCTACGAGCTTTTCCTATATTTTTCTTCGCTTATTTACTTTTCCGTTGATACTGTTACAATCACTACAAAACTGAAAAAAATTACTTTTGCTACCGTTACCACTACTATCATATTACTTTGCTACTAAACACTTTGCTGCAGATATTAAGTTTCCAGGTGTGGTTGAGTTGACAACTCAGCTGCTAATACTTGAGAATATTCTTTGGCTCCCCTTGTGTCGAATCGATAAATTTGGGTGGAATACTCTACCCTCGAATTTTTTTGCAATCCCCTATACTTGTGGATTATCACCGCCCCTCCGGCGTCCTTGGCCGCTCCCTTGCCCTTGCTAGTCTTGGGTGCCATGTCAGCGAAAAGGTGGAAGGGAAAGGGAAGCGAAAACACGGCGACGGCGAGCGAGAGCAGGGGACTGAGGAGGAAGAAGGAAGGGACGGTGGTTCCGAGATTGGAGAAGACACAGGGGGTAAATGAGCAGCGTGCCCGCGGTCGTTCCTTTTTACCGGGAAGGTGCCGGCCACCTCTTTACCATGATGTGACGCATGCGTGCGGAAACCGCACCACACATGACCCACAAGTCACGCACGACCCTCCATGTTGCACGTTCAACACAGGTCGAGGGGAAGCGCAGCGGACGAGAAGTTACTGTGGTAAAATCCGCCCCACCTGTGATACGTCTCCAACATATCTTTAATTTTTGATTGCTCCATGCTATATTATCTACTATTTTGGACATTATTGGGCTTTATTATCCACTTTTATATTATTTTTGGGACTAACCTATTAACCGGAGGCCCACCCAGAATTGTAGTTTTTTGCCTGTTTTAAGGTTTCGAAGAAAAGGAATATCAAACGGAGTCCAAACGGAATGAAACCTTCGGGAACGTGATTTTCTCATCGAATACAACTGAGGAGACTTAGACCCTATGTCAAGACAAGTAACATGAGGCCACGAGGTAGGGGGCGCGCCTACCCCCCCCCCCACCCCCAGACGCGCCCTCCACCCTCGTGGGCCCCCTGTTGCTCCATCGACGTACTTCTTCCTCCTACATATACCCACGTACCCCCAAACGATCGGGGATATTAAAGTTGTGCTAGTTGAGTAGTTGTGAATTTGAGAAATACTTGTGTTGAAGCTTGTGATTCCCGTAGCATGCATGTATAGTGAACCGTTATGTGATGAAGTCGGAGCATGATTATTTTTTTGATTGCCTTCCTTATGAGTGGCGGTCGGGGACGAGCGATGGTCTTTTCCTACCAATCTATCCCCCTAGGAGCATGCACGTAATACTTTGCTTTGATAACATGTAGATTTTTGCAATAAGTTTATGAGTTCTTTATGACTAATGTTGAGTCCATGGATTATACACACTCTCACCCTTCCACCTTTGCTAGCCTCACTAATACCGCGCACCATTCGCCGGTATCATACACCCACCATATACCTTCCTCAAAACAGCCACCATACCTACCTATTATGGCATTTCCATAGCCATTACGAGATATATTGCCATGCAACTTTCCACCATTCTGTTTATGACACACTCCGTCATTGTCATATTGCTTACCATGGTCATGTAGTTGACATACTATTTGTGGCAAAGCCACCATTCATAATTCTTTCATACTTGTCACTCATGCATCATTGCATATCCCGGTACACCGCCGGAGGCATTCATATAGAGTCATATTTTGTTCTAAGTATCGAGTTGTAATTGTTGAGTTGTAAGAAAAATAAAAGTGTGATGATCATCATTATTAGAGCATTGTCCCAGTGAGGAAAGGATGATGGAGACTATGATTCCCCCATAAGTCGTGATGAGACTCCAGACGAAAAAAAAGAGAAATAAAAGAGGCCATAAAAAGAGGCCATAAAAAGAGAAAAGGCCCAAATAAAAAATAGAAAAAAATGAGAGAAAAGTGAGAAGGGACAATGTTACTATCATTTTACCACACTTGTGCTTCAAAGTAGCACCATGATCTTCATAATAGAGAGTCTCTCATGTTATCACTTTCATATACTAGTGGGAATCTTTCATTATAGAACTTGCCTTGTATATTCCAATGATGGGCTCCCTCAAAATGCCCTAGGTGTTCATGAGCAAGCAAGTTGGATGCACACCCACTTAGTTTCTTTTTGAGTTTTCATATACTTATAGCTCTAGTGCATCCGTTGCATGGCAATCCCTACTCACTCACAGTGATATCTATTGATGGGCATCTCCATAGCCCGTTGATACGCCTAGTCGATATGAGACTATCTTCTCTCCTTTTTGTCTTCCCCACAACCACCACTCTATTCCACCTATAGTGCTATATCCATGGCTCACGCTCATGTATTGCGTGAAGATTGAAAAAGTTTTGAGAATTTCAAAAGTATGAAACAATTGCTTGGCTTGTCATCGGGGTTGTGCATGACTTAAATATTTTGTGTGGTGAAGATAGAGCATAGCCAGACTATATGATTTCGTAGGGATGAACTTTCTTTAGCCATGTTATTTTGAGAAGACATATTTGCTTTGTTAGTATGCTTGAAATATTATCATTTTTATGTCAATATGAACTTTTATCTTGAATCTTTCGGATCTGAATATTCATACCACAATTAAAAAGAATTACGTTAAAATTATGCCAAGTAGCACTCCGCATCAAAAATTCTGTTTTTATCATTTACCTACTCGAGGACAAGAAGGAGTTAAGCTTGGGGATGCTTGATACGTCTTGTTGGAAATATGCCCTAGAGGCAATAATAAATTGATTATTATTATATTTCCTTGTTCATGATAATCGTTTATTATCCATGCTAGAATTGTATTGATAGGAAACTCAGATACATGTGTGGATACATAGACAACACCATGTCCCTAGTAAGCCTCTAGTTGACTAGCTCGTTGATCAATAGATGGTTACGGTTTCCTGACCATGGAAATTGGATGTCATTGATAACGGGATCACATCATTAGGAGAATGATGTGATGGACAAGACCCAATCCTAAGCCTAGCACAAGATCGTGTAGTTCGTATGCTAAAGCTTTTCTAATGTCAAGTATCATTTCCTTAGACCATGAGATTGTGCAACTCCCGGGTACCGTAGGAGTGCTTTGGGTGTGCCAAACGTCACAACGTAACTGGGTGGCTATAAAGGTACACTACGGGTATCTCCGAAAGTGTCTGTTGGGTTGGCACGAATCGAGACTGGGATTTGTCACTCCGTGTGATGGAGAGGTATCTCTGGGCCCACTCGGTAGGACATCATCATAATGTGCACAATGTGATCAAGGATTTGATCACGGGATGATGTGTTACGAAACGAGTAAAGAGACTTGCCGGTAACGAGATTGAACAAGGTATCGGGATACCGACGAGCGAATCTCGGGCAAGTATCGTACCGCTAGACAAAGGGAATTGTATACGGGATTGATTAAGTCCTTGACATCGTGGTTCATCCGATGAGATCATCGTGGAACATGTGGGAGCCAACATGGGTATCCAGATCCCGCTGTTGGTTATTGACCGGAGAACGTCTCGGTCATGTCTGCATGTCTCCCGAACCCGTAGGGTCTACACACTTAAGGTTCGATGACGCTAGGGTTATAAAGGAAGTTTGTATGTGGTTACCGAATGTTGTTCGGAGTCCCGGATGAGATCCCGGACATCACGAGGAGTTCCGGAATGGTCTGGAGGTAAAGATTTATATATGGGAAGTCTTGTTTTGGTCACCGGACAAGTTTCGGGGTCACCGGTATTGTACCGGGACCACCGGAAGGGTCCCGAGGGTCCACCAGGTGGGGCCACCTGCCCCGGGGGCCCACATGGGCTGTAGGGGTGTGCGCCTTGGCCTATATGGGCCAAGGGCACCACCCCCAAGAGGCCCATGCGCCAAGAGATAAGGAAAGGAAGAGTCCTAAAGGGGGAAGGCACCTCTAAGGTGCCTTGGGAAGGAGGGACTCCTCCTAGCCGCACCCTTCCTTGGAGGAAGGGCCAAGGCTGCGCCCCCCCCCTTCTCCCTTGCCCCTATATATATGTGGGGGTGGGAGGGCAGCCATACCAATGTTCTGGTGCAGCCCTCCCCTTCTCCCAAGTACATCTCCTCTCCCGTGGTGCTTGGCGAAGCCCTGCAGGATTGCCACGCTCCTCCACCACCACGAGACCGTTGTGTTGCTGCTGGATGGAGTTTTTCTCAACCTCTCCCTCTCTCCTTGCTGGATAAAGGCGTGGGAGACATCGTCGGGATGTACGTGTGTTGAACGCGGAGGTGCCGTCCGTTTGGCACTAGGATCTCCAGTGATTTGGATCACGATGAGTACGACTCCAACAACCCCGTTCTCTTGAACGCTTCCGCATAGCGATCTACAAGGGTATGTAGATGCACTCTCCTTCCCCTCATTGCTAGATTACTCCATAGATTGATCTTGGTGATGCGTAGAAAATTTTGAATTTCTGCTACGTTCCCCAACAGTGGCATCATGAGCTAGGTCTATGCGTAGTTTCTATGCACGAGTAGAACACAAAGTAGTTGTGGGCGTTGATTTTGTTCAATATGCTTGCTGTTACTAGTCTTATCTTGATTCGGTGGCATCGTGGGATGAAGCGGCCCGGACCAACCTTACACGTATGCTTACATGAGACCGGTTCCATCGACTGACATGCACTAGTTGCATTAGGTGGCTGGCGGGTGTCTGTCTCTCCCACTTTAGTTGGATCGGATTCAATGAAAAGGGTCCTTATGAAGGGTAAATAGAAATTGGCATATCACGTTGTGGTTTTTGCGTAGGTAAGAAACGTTCTTGCTAGAAAACCATAGCAGCCACATAAAACATGCAAACAACAATTAGACGACGTCTAACTTGTTTTTGCAGGGTATGCTATGTGATGTGATATGGCCAAAAGGATGTGATGTATGAGATTGATCATGTTCTTGTAATAGGAATCATGACTTGCATGTCGATGAGTATGACAACCGGCAGGAGCCATAGGAGTTGTCTTAATTTATTTATGACCTGCGTGTCAACATAAACATCATGTAATTACTTTACTTTATTGCTAACCGTTAGCTGTAGTAGTAGAAGTAATAAGTTGGCGAGACAACTTCATGAAGACACAATGATAGAGATCATGATGATGGAGATCATGGTGTCATGCCGGTGACGATGATGATCATGGAGCCCCGAAGATGGAGATCAAAAGGAGCAATATGATATTGGCCATATCATGTCACTATTTGATTGCATGTGATGTTTATCATGTTTATACATCTTATTTGCTTAGAACGACGGTAGTAAATAAGATGATCCCTCATTAAAATTTCAAGAAGGTGTTCCCCCTAACTGTGCACCGTTGCGACAGTTCGTTGTTTCAAAGCACGATGTGATGATCGGGTTTTTGATTCCAACGTTCACATACAACGGGTGTAAGACAGATTTACACATGCAAACACTTAGGTTGACTTGACGAGCCTAGCATGTGTACAGACATGGGCTGGGAACACAGAAGAACAAAAGGTCGAGCATGAGTCGTATGGTAGATACGATCAGCATGAAGATGTTCACCGATGTTGACTAGTCCGTCTCACGTGATGATCGGACACGGCCTAGTTGACTCGGATCATGTAATCACTTAGATGACTAGAGGGATGTCTATCTGAGTGGGAGTTCATAAGATGAACTTAATTATCCTGAACATAGTCAAAAGATCTTTGCAAATTATGTCATAGCTCGCGCTTCAGTTCTACGTTTTAGATATGTTCCTAGAGAAAATTTAGTTGAAAGTTGATAGTAGTAATTATGCGGACTAGGTCCGTAAACTGAGGTTTGTCCTCATTGCTTCTAAGAAGGCTTATGTCCTTAATGCACCGCTCAGTGTGCCGAACCTCGAACGTCATCTGTGGATGTTGCGAACATCTGACATACACATTTTGATAACTACGTGATAGTTCAGTTAAACGGCTTAGAGTTGAGGCACCGAAGACGTTTTGAAACGTCGCGAAACATATGAGATGTTTCGAGGGCTGAAATTGGGATTTCAGGCTCGTGCCCACGTCAAGAGGTATAAGACCTCCGACGATTTTCTTAGCCTGCAAACTAAGGGAGAAAAGCTCAATTGTTGAACTTGTGCTCAGATTGTCTGAGTACAACAATCGCTTGAATCGAGTGGGAGTTGATCTTCCAGATGAAATAGTGATGGTTCTCCATAGTCATTACCACCAAGCTGCTTGAGCTTCGTGATGAGCTATAATATATCAGGGACATATATGATGATCCTTGAGATATTCGCGATGTTTGACACCACAAAAGTAGAGATCAAGAAGGAGCATCAATTGTTGATGGTTGGTGAAACCACTAGTTTCAAGAAGGGCAAGGGCAAAAAGGGATGCTTCATGAAATGGCAAATCAGCTGCTGCTCTAGTGAAGAAACCCAAGGTTGAACCCAAACCCCAGACTAAGTGCTTCTGTAATAAAGGGAACAACCACTGGAGCAGAATTACCCTAGATACTTGGTAGATAAGAAGGCTGGCAAGGTCGATAGAAGTATATTGGATATACATTGTGTTAATGTGTACTTTACTAGTAATCCTAGTAGCACCAGGGTATTAGATACCGGTTCGGTTGCTAAGTGTTAGTAACTCGAAACAAAAGGCTACGGAATAAACGGAGACTAGCTAAAGGTGAGCTGACGATATGTGTTGGAAGTGTTTCCAGGGTTGATATGATCAAGCATCGCACGCTCCCTCTACCATCGAGATTGGTATTAAAACCTAAATAATTGTTATTTGGTGTTTGCGTTGAGCATAGACATGATTAGATTATGTCTATCGCAATACGATTATTCATTTAAAGAGAATAATGGTTACTCTGTTTATTTGAATAATACCTTCAAATGGTCTTACACCCGAAATGAATGGTTTATTGAATCTCGATCGTAGTGATACACATGTTCATGCCAAAAGATATAAGATAGTAATGATAGTATGACCTACTTGTGGCACTGCCACTTAAGTCATATCGATATAAAACGCATGAAGAGGCTCCATGTTGATGGATCTTTTGGACTCACTCGTTTTTTGAAAAGTTTGAGGCATGCGAACCATGTCCATTGGTGTATATGCATGAAGAAACTCCATGCGAATGGACCGTTTGAACTCACTTGATTTTGAATCACTTGAGACATGCAAATCATACCACATGGGCAAGATGACTGAAAGCCTCGGTTTAAGTAAAATGGAACTAGAAAGAAACTTGTTGGAAGTAATACATTTTGATGTGTGCAGTCCAATGAGTGCTGAGGCATGTAGTGGATATCGTTATGTTCTTACTTCACAGATGATTTGAGTAGATGTTGAGTATATTTACTTGATGAATCATGAGTCTGAATTATTGAAAGGTTCAAGTAATTTCAGGGTGAAGTTGAAAGATCGTCGTGACAAGAGGATAAAAGATCTATGATATGATCATAGAGATGAATATCTGAATTACGAGTTTGGCACAGAATTAAGACATTGTGGAAATTGTTTCACAACTGATACAGCCTGGAACACCATAGTGTGATGGTGTGTCTGAACATCATAACTGCACCCTATTGGATATGATGCATACCATGATGTCTCTTATCAAATTACCACGATAGTTTATGGGTTAGGCATTAGAGACAACCACATTCACTTTAAAAGGGGCACCACGTAATTCCGATGAGATGACATCGTGTGAACTATGGTTTAGGGAAACCTAAGCTGTCATTCCTTAAAAGTTTGGGGCTGCGACGCTTATGTGAAAAAGTTTCAGGCTGATAAGCTCGAACCCAAAGCGGATAAATGCATCTTCATAGGACACCCAAAACAGTTGGGTATACCTCCTATCTCAGATTCGAAAGCAATAAGGGATTGTTTCTAGAATCGGGTCCTTTCTCGAGGAAAAGTTTCTCTCGAAAGAATTGAGTGGGAGGATGGTGGAGACTTGATGAGGTTATTGAACCGTCTCTTCAACTAGTGTGTGGCAGGGCACAGGAAGTTGTTCCTGTGGCACCTACAACAATTGAAGTGGAAGCTTATGATAGTGATCATGAAACTTCAGATCAAGTCACTACCAAACCTCGTGGGATGACAAGGATGCGTACTACTTCAGAGTGGTACGTAATCCTGTCTTGGAAGTCATGTTGCTAGACAACAATGAACCTACGAGCTATGGAGAAGCGATGGTGGGCCCGGATTCCGATAAATGGCTCGAGGCCATAAAATCCGAGAGAGGATCCATGTATGGAAACAAAGTGTAGACTTTGACAGAACAGATCGATGGTCATAAGGTTGTTGAGTGCAGATGGATTTTAAAAGGAAGACGGACAATGATGGTAAATGTCACCATTAAGAAAGCTCGACTTGTCGTTAAGATGTTTTCCGACAAGTTCAAAGAGTTGACTACGATGAGACTTTCTCACTCGTAGCGATGCTAAGAGTCTGTAGGAATTATATTAGTGATTACTGCATTATTTATGAAATATTGCAGATAGGATGTCAAAACATTGTTTCCTCGACATTTTTGAGGAAAGGTTGTATGTGATACAAACCGGAAGGTTTTGTCAATCCTGAAAGATGCTAATAAGTATGCAAAGCTCCAGCAATCCTTCTAAGGACTGGAGTAAACATCTCGGAGTTGGAATGTATGCTTTGATGATATGATCAAAGATTTTGGGTATATACAAAGTTTATGAGAAACTTGTATTTCCAAAGAAGTGAGTGGGAGCACTATAGAATTTCTGATGAGTATATGTTGTTGACATATTATGGATCAGAAATGACGTAGAATTTCTAGAAAGCATATAGTGTTTTTCAATGGAAATCCTAGATCAAGCTACTTGAACATTGAGCATCAAGATCTATAAGGATAGATCAAAACGCTTAATGGTACTTTCAAATGAGCACATACCTTGACATGATCTTGAAGGTGTTCAAGATGGATCAGTTAAAGAAGGAGTTCTTGCCTGAGTTGTAAGGTATGAAGTTAAGACTTAAAGCTCGACCACGGCAGAATAGAGAGAAAGGACGAAGGTCGTCCCCTATGCTTAAGACATAGGCTCTACAGTATGCTATGCTGTGTACCGCACCTGAAATGTGCCTTGCCATGAGTCAGTCAAGGGGTACAAGAGTGATCCAAGAATGGATCACAAGACAGCGGTCAAAGTTATCCTTAGTAACTAGTGGACTAAGGAATTTTCTCGATTATGGAGGTGGTAAAAGAGTTCGTCGTAAAGGGTTACGTCGATGCAAGCTTAACACCTATCCGGATAGCTCTAAGTAGTGATACCGGATACGTATAATGGAGCAACAATTTAGAATAGCTCCAATTAGAACAGTTATTTGAAATGGCTCCAAATATAGCGTAGTAGCTGCATCTACAAGATGACATAGAGATTTGCGAAGTACATACGGATCTGAAAGATTTAGACCCGTTGACTATAACCTCTCTCACAAGCATAACATGATTAAACCCAGAACTCATCGAGTGTTAATCACATGGTAAATGTGAACTAGATTATTGACTCTAGTAAACTCTTTGGGTGTTAGTCACATGGGGATGTGACCTTGAGTGTTAATCACATATCGATGTGAACTAGATTATTCACTCTAGTGCAAGTGGGAGACTGTTGGAAATATGCCCTAGAGGCAATAATAAATTGATTATTATTATATTTCCTTGTTCATGATAATCGTTTATTATCCATGCTAGAATTGTATTGATAGGAAACTCAGATACATGTGTGGATACATAGACAACACCATGTCCCTAGTAAGCCTCTAGTTGACTAGCTCGTTGATCAATAGATGGTTACGGTTTCCTGACCATGGGCATTGGATGTCGTTGATAACGAGATCACATCACTAGGAGAATGATGTGATGGACAAGACCCAATCCTAAGCCTAGCACAAGATCATGTAGTTCGTATGCTAAAGCTTTTCTAATGTCAAGTATCATTTCCTTAGACCATGAGATTGTGCAACTCCCGGATACCGTAGGAGTGCTTTGGGTGTGCCAAACTTCACAACGTAACTGGGTGGCTACAAAGGTACACTACGGGTATCTCCAAAAGTGTCTGTTGGGTTGGCACGAATCGAGACTGGGATTTGTCACTCCGTGTGACGGAGAGGTATCTCTGGGCCCACTTGGTAGGACATCATCATAATGTGCACAATGTGATCAAGGAGTTGATCACGGGATGATGTGTTACGAAACGAGTAAAGAGACTTGCCGGTAACGAGATTGAACAAGGTATCGGGATACCGACGATCGAATCTCGGGCAAGTATCGTACCGCTAGACAAAGGGAATTGTATACGGGATTGATTAAGTCCTTGACATCGTGGTTCATCCGATGAGATCATCGTGGAACATGTGGGAGCCAACATGGGTATCCAGATCCCGCTGTTGGTTATTGACCGGAGAACGTCTCGGTCATGTCTGCATGTCTCCCGAACCCGTAGGGTCTACACACTTAAGGTTCGATGACGCTAGGGTTATAAAGGAAGTTTGTATGTGGTTACCGAATGTTGTTCGGAGTCTCGGATGAGATCCCGGACGTCACGAGGAGTTCCGGAATGGTCCAGAGGTAAAGATTTATATATGGGAAGTCCTGTTTTCGTCACCGGACAAGTTTCGGGGTCACCGGTATTGTACCGGGACCACCGGAAGGGTCCCGGGGGTCCACCGGGTGGGGCCACCTGCCCCAGGGGGCCACATGGGCTGTAGGGGTGTGCGCCTTGGCCTATATGGGCCAATGGCACCAGCCCCAAGAGGCCCATGCGCCAAGAGATAAGGAAAGGAAGAGTCCTAAAAAGGGAAGGCACCTTCGAGGTGCCTTGGGGAGGAGGGACTCCTCCTAGCCGCACCCTTCCTTGGAGGAAGGGCCAAGGCTGCGCCTCCCCCCTTCTCCCTTCCCCCTATATATATGTGGGGGTGGGAGGGCAGCCATACCAATGTTCTGGTGCAGCCCTCCCCTTCTCCCAAGTAATTCTCCTCTCCCGTGGTGCTTGGCGAAGCCCTGCAGGATTGCCACGCTCCTCCACCACCACCACACTGTTGTGCTACTGCTGGATGGAGTCTTCCTCAACCTCTCCCTCTCTCCTTGCTGGATCAAGGCGTGGGAGACATCGTCGGGCTATACGTGTGTTGAACGCGGAGGTGCCGTCCGTTCGGCACTAGGATCTCCAGTGATTTGGATCACGATGAGTACGACTCCATCAACCCCGTTCTCTTGAACGCTTCCGCATAGCGATCTACAAGGGTATGTAGATGCACTCTCCTTCCCCTCGTCGCTAGATTACTCCATAGATTGATCTTGGTGATGCGTAGAAAACTTTGAATTTATGTTACGTTCCCCAACACGTCTCCAACGTATCTATAATTTTTGATTGCTCCATGCTATATTATCTACTGTTTTGGACATTATTGGGCTTTACTATCCACTTTTATATTATTTTTGGGACTAACCTAACCGGAGGCCCAGCCCAGAATTGTTGTTTTTTGCTTGTTTTAGGGTTTCAAAGAAAAGGAATATCAAACGGAGTCCAAACGGAATGAAACCTTCGAGAACGTGATTTTCTCATCGAATACAACTCTGGAGACTTAG
>NC_057812.1:681699107-681704681 GCF_018294505.1 Triticum aestivum | reverse complement strand
CTCCACCGACGTACTTCTTCCTCCTATATATACCCACGTACCCCCAAACAATCAGATACGGAGCCAAAACCCTAATTCCACCACCGTAACTTTCTGTATCCACGAGATCCCATGTTGGGGCCTGTTCCGGAGCTCCGCCGGAGGGGGCATCGATCACGGAGGGCTTCTTCATCAACACCATAGCCCCTCCGATGAAGTGTGAGTAGTTTACCTCAGACCTACGGGTCCATAGTTAGTAGCTAGATGGCTTCTTCTCTCTTTTTGGATCTCAATACAATGTTCTCCCCTTCTCTTGTGGAGATCTATTCGATGTAATCTTCTTTTTGCGGTGTGTTTGTTGAAACCGATGAATTGTGGGTTTATGATCAAGTCTATCTATGAATAATATTTGAATCTTCTCTGAATTCTTTTATGTATGATTGGTTATCTTTGCAAGTCTCTTCGAATTATCAGTTTGGTTTGGCCTACTGGATTGATCTTTCTTGCAATGGGAGAAGTGCTTAGGTATGGGTTCAATCTTGCGGTGTCCTTTCCCAGTGACAGTAAGGGCAGCAAGGCACGTATTGTATTATTGCCATCGAGGATAACAAGATGGGGTTTTCTTCATATTGCATGAGTCTATCCCTCTACATCATGTCATGTTGCTTAAGGCGTTACTCTCTTTTTAACTTAATACTCTAGATGCATGCTGGATAGCGGTCGATGAGTGGAGTAATAGTAGTAGATGCAGGCAGGAGTCGGTCTACTTGTCTCGGACGTGATGCATATATACATGATCATACCTAGATATTCTCATAACTATGCTCAATTCTGTCAATTGCTCAACAGTAATTTGTTCACCCATCGTAGAGTACTTATGCTCTCGAGAGAAGCCACTAGTGAAACCTATGGCCCCTGGGTCTATCTTTATCATATCAATCTACTACTACTTAGTTATTTACTTTGCCTTTATTTTACTTTGCACCTTTATCACAAAAATGCCAAAAATATTATCTTATCATATCTATGAGATCTCACTCTCGTAAGTGGCCCTATAGAGATTGACAACCCCTATTTGCGTTGGTTGCGAGGATTTATTTGTTTTGTGCAGGTGCGAGGGACTCGCGCGTAGCCTCCTACTAGATTGATACCTTGGTTCTCAAAACCTGAGGGAAATACTTACGATACTTTGCTACATCATCCCTTCCTCTTCGGGGAAAACCAACGCAGTGCTAAAAGAGGTAGCAACCTGCCCGCGCACAGTTCTGGGCCTAGCCTAACAACATGGCGCGCTTTTGTGTGGCCCAGGCCCGGGGTCTCCTGTCGGTGTACAAAAGTAGGGGCTCTTCTTTTGAGCCCTTTACTTGTGCACGGGCAGTCAGAGTCGTGCACCACGGCCACACTTAGTAGGGCAGACGAGGGAAGCCGGAGAGAAGCCGTAACACGAGGCAGCAAAGGCAACGCCTAGACCAGAAGCGCGGGAGAGCAAGAGGGCGAGGTGGACTCCCTCCGCAATATCCTTGCCGAGGCAGCCTCCTCAGCCCCGGCAAGAGCCTTGCTGGGGCAATTTGCTCGATGCTAGCGGAGTGAGCCACCCTTGAGCCCACAGGCTCCAACCCAACCAACTACATTGGAACCAAGGCTCGGGAGGCGCCTCTGTGGTGGCATGCAAATCTTTGTCAAGACCATAAACATGTGAGATCAGATGAGGACCAGAAGACGGCGACCCTCGGCGGGATCCTAGCCGAGGAAATCCACAAGACCCTGATGTCTACTACACAATCTTCTTCTTGTAGACGTTGCTGGGCCTCCAAGTGCGGAGGTTTGTAGGACAGTAGCAAATTTCCCTCAAGTGGATGACCTAAGGTTTATCAATCCGTGGGAGGTGTAGGATGATGATGGTCTCTGTCAAACAACCCTGCAACCAAATAACAAAGAGTCTCTTGTGTCCCCAACACACCCAATACAATGGTCAATTGTATAGGTGCACTAGATTTGCAAAGAGATGGTGATACAAGTGCAATACGGATAGTAGATAATGGTTCTTGTAATCTGAAAATATAAAAACAGCAAGGTAGCAAGTGGTAAAAGTGAGCACAAACGGTATTGCAATGTGTTGAAACAAGTCCTAGGGTTCATACTTTCACTAGTGCAAGTTGTCTCAACAATTATAACATAATTGGATCATATAACTATCCCTCAACATGCAACAAAGAGTCACTCCAAAGTCACTAATAGTGGAGAACAAACGAAGAGATTATTGTAGGGTACGAAACCACCTCAAAGTTATCCTTTCTAATCGATGTATTCAAGAGTCCGTAGTAAAATAACATGATGCTATTCTTTCCGTTCAATCTATCAGAGAGTTCGTACTAGAATAACACCTTAAGACACAAATTAACCAAAACCCTAATGCCACCTAGATACTCCAATGTCACCTCAAGTATCCTTGGGTATGATTACACGATATGCATCACACAATCTCCAATTCATCTATTCAACCAACACAAAGAACTTCAAAGAGTACCCCAAAGTTTCTACCGGAGAGTCAAGACAAAAACATGTGCCAACCCCTACGCATAAGTTCATGAGGTCACGGAACTTGCTAGTTGATCACCAAAACATACATCAAGTGGATCACGTGATATCCCATTGTCACCATAGATAAGCACATGCAAGACATACATCAAGTGTTCTCAAATCCTTAAAGACTCAATCCGATAAGATAACTTCAAAAGGAAAACTCAATTCATCAAAAGAGAGTAGAGGGGGAGAAACATCATAAGATCCAAATATAATAGCAAAGCTCGCGACACATCAAGATCGTGCTGACTCAAGAACACGAGAGAGAGAGAGAGAGAGAGATCAAACACATAGCTACTGGTACATACCCTCAGCCCCGAGGGTGAACTACTCCCTGCTCGTCATGGAGAGCGCCGGGATGAGGAAGATGGCCACCGGTGAGGGATTCCCCCCTCCGGCAGGGTGCCGGAATAGGGTCCCGATTGGTTTTTGGTGGCTACAGAGGCTTACAATGGTGGAACTCCCGATCTATTCTACTCCCCGATGTTTTTAGGGTATATTGATATATATATAGGCGAAAGATGTTGGTCAGGGGAGCCACGAGGGGCCTACGAGGGTGGGGGCGCGCCCAGGGGGGCAGGCGCGCCTTCCTGCCTCGTGGCCACCTTGAAGCTTCCTTGACTTCAACTCCAAGTCTCCTGGATCACGTTCGTTCCAAAAATCATGCTCCCGAAGGTTTCATTCTGTTTGGACTCCATTTGATATTTCTTTTCTGCGAAACACTGGAACAAGGGAAAAAATAGAAACTGGCACTGGGCTCTGGGCTCTGGTTAATAGGTTAGTCCAAAAATAATATAAAAGTGCATAATAAAGCCCATGAACATCCAAAACAGATAATATAATAGCATGGAACAATCAAAAATTATAGATACGTTGGAGACATATCAAGCATCCCCAAGCTTAATTCCTGCTCGTCCTCGAGTAGGTAAATGATAAAAACAGAATTTTCGATGTGGAATTCTACTTAGCATAATTTTCAATGTAACCCGCTTAATTATGGTATGAATATTCAGATCCGACAGATTCAAGATAAAAGTTTAATATTGACATAAAAGTAATAATACTTCAAGCATACTAACTAAGCAATTATGTCTTCTCAAAATAACATGGCCAAAGAAAGTTCATCCCTACAAAATTATATAGTTTGGTCATGCTCCATTTTTGTCACACAAGAATGCTCTTATCATGCACAACCCTGATGACAAGCCAAGCAATTGTTTCATACTTTAGTAATCTCAAAAAAAATCAAATTTCACGCAATACATCAGCGTGATCCATGGATCACTAGTAGAAAAAGGGTCAAACGTGAAGCACATTAGTTCCGGTTTGTATTTGAGCCGGCACTAATGTATACATTAGTGCCGGTTCCAACGGCTAGCCGGGCCGCTTTCATTAGTACCAGTTCGTGGCGAACCTTTAGCACCGGTTCGTGCCACGAACCGGTACTAATGAGAGTGGTGGCAGGATGTTGTCAGACAGGTGCCCCTCTAGCCCCTTTAGAACCGGTTCTTGGCACGAACCGGTACTAAAGGTCGTCCTACATAAACCCTTCGTCCACCCGAGCTCGCTCTGTTCTTCCCCTTTCCCCTCTCCTCTCTGTTCTTCCCCTCTTCCTCTCGACCCAAGAAAAAGGAAAGATACGGAAGCGAATGCATCGTACGATGAGCCAAAGCGGCACCTAGTTCTTTCTGGGAAGAGAAACATCGTGGGAGTGGATGACAAGATAGACAAGTCAGAATATTATGAAAAGTTTGATGAAATTGCTCCATTCACAGTGAATATTGACCCGAGCAACCCGTTAAATGATGAAGATTTTCCATGGCTACGACGCAAAAGGACACTCGTGAAGAAAAAGTTTCACACCCAAAGATCTGGGATGTGATCGGCTTAACTATCATCACTTTCTTTTGTGTTTCACACCCAGGAGGGAATCTCTGTAATAGTTAGGGTAGCTAGTTATGTGTTTTGGCATTTGAAATGAGAAGAAATTTTATGTGCAAGCAAATTCTTTCATGCATTTACTGATTTTTTCACCTAAATGACCCTGAAATTGAAAAGCATTTCAAATGAACTCAGAAAAGGATGAAAGTTGGCATGGTATCATAATTTCACCGACATAGCATGTGCAAAAAAGTAGAGAGGGTTACCGCAAAAACTGGATGCACTTCGTGTACAAAATGGACAATCTGTTTCGAAGTATCAGGGTTTCAGACGAAAACTCATCCGTTACAAAGGCATTTCATTTTTTAAATAACCTAAGCATTACCAAATTGAATATAATGATAAAACACACTAATATTAAACATAAGAAAAAAGAATCACTGAAAAATCTATTTTCAAAGTTAAGTTATTCACAAAAATAAATAAAGCAAAAAAAAAGAAAAAAAGCCCACCTACTGGGCCACAGCGGCCTGCACACGACTAGAAACCCAAATTCAAGTTGGGTCAGGATGCAGGCCCGCTAGCCCAGTAGGCCCAACAGGGCATCGCAGAAGAGGTAGGCCCAGAAGGCCTGCTTAAGAGAGGAGCTCGAGACAGCAGCGACGGCAGGGCTTATAAGCAGGTGCGAGTGCCCCTCGGCTAGCGAGGTGGGACTAAACTTTTGTGCCCCTCGCCTGGCAGTGCACACCCTTTAGTACCGGGTCGTGGCACCAACCGGTACTAAAGGGGGGCCTTTAGTACCGGTTGGTTCCATGAACCGGTACTAAAGGGGGGTGCTTCCCACCGCTTGGCCTGGCCAAAACAGGCCTTTAGTACCGGTTGGTGGCTCCAACCGGTACTAAAGGTGCCTTCTATATATACATCACTTCAAAAAAATTCATTCTCCCTCTATTTCTTCCCGATCAATCGACGCCGTCGCCGCCCCTGTCTACGCCGCCCCCGTCGCACGCCGTTGCCGTCGCCGCCCCCATCCTCGTCGCCGCCCTCATCCCCGTCGCCGCCCCTGTCCCCGTCGCCGCCCTCGTCTCCGTCGCTGCCCCGGGCCCGTCCCCGTCGCGCCGTCCCCGCGTC
>NC_057812.1:681675720-681698703 GCF_018294505.1 Triticum aestivum | reverse complement strand
CCCCTCTCCCTCGCCCCCGGTGGCCACCATGGGCGCCGCCCCTCCCCGAGCCCATACACACACACAAGCATGATGAACACACACACACACACATTTCCTTAAGTTAATTAGTATATATGTATTTTGTATGTTTAATTAGTTTAGATTTTTCAAATTATTATTTTTTCACTAGTATATATGTATGAATGCATGTTAGATGGATATAATTAGTGTTTACTTAGTATGGAATTTTTTTATAATGTTGTTTTTCTGTTTTTAATGGATGTATAGAAGTTGTTTTTTCTTTTTTTAGTGTTAGATGCTTAATTAGTATGAAATAGCATATAGAATTTTGACATATGCAATGATAGCATAATTAGTGTTACATTTGCATATAGTATTTGTTGTCGACGATGCCCGGCCCGCATCCTCGCCGTCGACCCGTTCGCGACGACGTCCTCCTTCAGAGGACCCATGTCCGGGACTGGGCTCCGCCGGGCTGGCACTGGGAGGTGCTACCTTCAGGGGCGCGACACTTGGTGAGGAACCCGGCCCCGGGTCCTGTCGTCGACCCTCATCTCCTTTGGTGGCATTCGCGTGGGCCACTTTCGGTGCGGAGGGAGCCGGCCCCGCCGGAGGTGGTACGTCGCCGTGTCAGGGAGGAGGACGAGCACGTCCATCGCTATATGGCTGCTATGGACGTCAGGTTCTCCAATACCTGGCAGGTTCTTTGGGGAGATCACCCGAGCTATGATCCAGTGATGGTTCCTTCACTTTGGTTGTCCACCGCCTAGATTACTCTCTAGTATTCAATCTTTATTAGCTAGCTAGCTAGCTAGTGATGTATTCGATATATAATATTCGAGATGATTTATTCGAGATTATATATATTATTTGAGACGATCAAGATTGTATCTACTATTCGAGACGATGTATTCGAGATTAAATCTATTATTCGAGACGATGTATTCGAGATTATATCTATTATTCGAGACGATGTATTCGAGATTATATCTATTATTCGAGATTATACTAAATTGTTTTATATTTCTTTTGGCATAGTTAAATAAAAGCTATGGCGGACAATACCGACAGAGAGAGAGAACAGACCATGTTCGATATCATACGCGGGCCAGATGATGATCAGAATGAAGAAGATTTTGACGACTCCGAATTTCTAAACAACACCGAAGAGGGTGATATGATATTCGATCGCGACGGAACATTTTAGTACCGGTTGGTGTTACCAACCGGTACTAAAGGGCTCCCGGCCCTCGGAGCTGGCTCGTGCCACATGGTTGCCCTTTAGCACCGGTTCGTGCTGAACCGGTACTAAAGGGGGGGGGGCTTTAGTGCTGAAATGTTAGTGCCGGTTCCTAAACCGGCACTAAAGGGACTTACGAACCGGTGCTATTGCCCGGTTCTGCACTAGTGGATATAGCACTATGGGTGGAATAGAATATAATGATGGGGGTTATCTGGAGAAGACAAAAAAGGAGAAAGTCTCACATCAACATGGCTAATCAACGGGCTATGGAGATGCCAATCAATTGATGTCAATGCAAGGAGTAGGGATTGCCATGCAACAGATGCACTAGAGCTATAAATGTATGAAAGCTCAACAAAAGAAACTAAGTAGGTGTGCATCCAAATTGCTTTCTCACGAAGACCTAGGGCACCTAAGGAGGCCCATTGCTGGAACATACAAGCCAAGTTCTATAATGAAAAATTCCCACTGCTATATGAAAGTGACAAAACAAGAGACTCTCTATCATGAAGATCATGGTGCTACTTTGAAGCACAAGTGTGGAAAGGATAGTAGCATTGCCCCTTTTTCTCTTTTTTTTGGGCCTTCCTTTTTTATTTGGCCTGTCTCTTTTTTTGGGAGGACAATGCTCTATTAATGATGATCATCACACTTCTATTTATTTACAACTCAATGGTTACAACTCGATACTAGAACAAGAAATGACTCTATATGAATGCCTCCGGCGGTGTACCGGGATGGGCAATGAATCAAGAGTAACATGTATGATAAATTATGAATGGTGGCTTTGCCACAAATATGATGTCAACTACATGATCATGCAAGAAAATATGACAATGATGAAGTGTGTCATAATAAACAGAACGGTGGAAAGTTGCATGGCAATATATCTTGGACTGGCTATGGAAATGCCATAATAGGTAGGTATGGTGGCTGTTTTTAGGAAGATATAAGGAGGTTTATGTGTGATAGAGCGGATCATATCACGGGGTTTGGATGCACCGGCGAAGTTTGCACCAACTCTCAAGGTGAGAAAGGGCAATGCACGGTACCGAAGAGGCTAGCAATTATGGAAGGGTGAGAGTGTGTATAATCCATGGACTCAACATTAGTCATAAAGAACTCATGTACTTATTGCAAAAATCTACAAGTAATCAAAAACCAAGCATTACGCGCATGCTCATAGGGGGATAGATTGGTAGGAAAAGACCATCGCTCGTCCCCGACCGCCACTCATAAGGAAGGCAATCAAATAAAACCACATGTTTCAAATATGTTACACAACGGTCACCATACGTGCATGCTACGGGACTTGCAAACTTCGACACAAGTATTTCTCAAATTCACAATTACTCAACTAGCACAACTCTAATATCACTATTTTCATATGTCAAAACAATTATCAAGCATCAAACTTCTCTTAGTATTCAATGCACTTATATGAAAGTTTTTATTATATCAAAAGAAAATTACCATGCTGTTCTAAAGGACTCTCAAAATAATATAAGTGAAGCATGAGAGATCAATTATTTCTATAGAATAAACCACCACCGTGCTCTAAAAGATACAAGTGAAGCACACGTGTAAATGACAAACTACTACAAAAAGATATAAGTGAAGATCAATGAGTAGTTAAATAATTATGCAACTATGTGAAGACTCTCCCATTTAATAATTTCAGATCTTGATATTTTATTTAAACAGCAAGCAAAACAAAGTAGAAACGACATTCTAAGAATGGCAAACATCATGTGAAGAAAAAAAAACTTAGGATCAATCGAAACTAACTGATAGTTGTTGAAGATAAAGGTGGGATGCCAACCGGGGCATCCCCAAGCTTAGACATTTGAGACTTCTTGAAATATTATCTTGGGATGCCTTGGGCATCCCCAAGCTTGAGCTTTTGTGTCTCCTTAATTCCCATCATATCACGGTCTCCCTAAATCTCAAAAGCTTCATCCACACAAAACTCAACAAGGACTCGTGAGATAAGTTAGTATAAACCAATGCAAAAACCTTGCATACTAAATGCCTCAACATATTTAATAGTCCTATCCTCAAATAGAATCATTAAAGAAGCAAACATATGCAAACAATGCAAACATAGCAACAATCTGCCTAAACAGGACGGTCTGTAAAGAGTGCAGCAAGATCCATACTTCCCTACCTCCAAAAATTATGAAAGAAAATTCCCACTGTAGTAAATTTATCAGATCTTATTATGCAAAAGGTTTCAACATTTTATCACATTCTGACTTTCTAGGGAATTTTTGCAATAGTGGTAAACTTTCTGTTTTCAAACAGCAACATGTGGACTTGTAAAATACGCACAGTAAAGGCTATCAATGCCATGTTTATTGAAATAAAAGATGCAAAACATTGTTCCAAATAACAGGAAGCAAATCCTATGTGACAGCCTGGTTTTTGCCCTCTCTTATTTGTTTGCGTTTTCATTTGAATTTTTTTGAAACATGGAGTTTTCGAATCTTTTCATTTGGACTTAACCACTTGGGCATCCCCAAGTGTTCATTTCTCTCCCAAACCATCATTTCACTTCTGATCCACCCCAAAATAATCTTTGGAATATTTTTCTTAAATGAAAAATATTCATTTTCTCTCTAAAACCCTAAGACCAAATCTGTTTGCTCCAAAGCAACCCTAATTTTTATGGCTCAGAAAATTCTTAGAAAATTCACAAATATTCTAGGGACCCTAGTGCAGCTCCCTGAGTAAAAATATTTCATCACTTTTTGGAATATTTTTGCTACAGAAAATCTTTTCTGTTCTGGATAGAAATGGTGGTTTCTACAGCAACTACCATTTTACTTGCTCCTTTTAACCTGATCTTTCTTGTACTTATTTACCTTAATAACTCTAGGCTAGCCTCCAAAGCACAACTTCAAACTCCTACCAGTTGACCACAGTAACATCACAAAGTTACTATCGAGAAACTTACCAGACTTGTAAAATTTTCTCTACTGCACCTGGATCCAAACAAAACCGTGGTAAACTTCAAAACCACCGTGAACAACATGCCAGACATGATTTTTGGACGAAGGCTGGCTTGAGGAGAGAGTTCGCGCGGTGACCACGCGTGTCCACGATGCCAGGCATGCATGTCGACGCGCTCTGGGAGCCGCCGAGAGCTCTGTTCGCGCGTGCTCGCTTATCCCTCCTGCCAAGCCTTGCCAAAACTCACCACCGTCATCGTCTCGACACCCTTAACTCCACCCTGGCACTCACCGACGCCGGAGCTCGCCGCAGCGAGCACGGTCAAGGTCCGGCCAGCCCAATAGTGCGGAGCGCACTGTGCTCGTCGTCACCCCCTTGATCCTGTGCTCGTCTCCGCTCGCCCACAGTGGCCGCATGACCTCCGTCGCCTTCTCCCCCTCTCACTGACGTCGCTCATCGCCGGGCGCCGTGGACAGGTGTCCACCAGCGGAGCCCGAAGCACCCTCGCCGCTCGACTATATATAGAGCCCCTCCCCAACCTCCTCGAGCATCCTCCAGCACTCACACACACTCCACAGTCGAGTAGGAAGCCGTAGCCCGGCCGGGCAGGCCTTGGGCCGCCGTCCCCGAGCTCAAGCTCGCCGGCGATCCCCTCTGGTCGCCGCGGCAGCTCCAGCCCCTCCCAGGCCTGGGCGACCCCTCCAGGGCCTCCGCCTCTCTCCGGTGAGGCCGTCTCGCCCGCTTGGAGCCTCTAGAGTGGCCCCTGCTCGCCGTCTTCTTCAACTCCGGCGACCCCCTCGTTCTGCCTCCACTCGCGAACTAGATTCCGACGCCGTCTGATAACCCACAAGTATAGGGGATCGCAACAGATTTCGAGGATAGAGTATTCAACCCAAATTTATTGATTCGACACAAGGGGAGCCAAAGAATATTCTCAAGTATTAGCAGCTGAGTTGTCAATTCAACCACACCCGGAAACTTAGTATCTGCAGCAAAGTGTTTAGTAGCAAAGTAATATGATAGTGATGGTAACGGTAACAAAAGAGTAACGAAAGCAAAGTAATGTTTTTGGTATTTTGTAGTGATTGTAACAATAGCAACGGGAAAGTAAATAAGCGTAAACCAGTATATGGAAAGCTCGTAAGCATTGGATCAATGATGGATAATTATGCCGGATGCGGTTCATCATGTAACAGTCAAAACATAGGGTGACACAGAACTAGCTCCAATTCGTCAATGTAATGTAGGCATGTATTCCGAATATAGTCATACATGCTTATGGAAAAGAACTTGCATGACATCTTTTGTCCTACCCTCACGTGGCAGCGGGGTCCTAATGGAAACTAAGGGATATTAAGGCCTCCTTTTAATAGAGAACCAGAACAAAGCATTAGCACATAGTGAATACATGAACTCCTCAAACTACGGTCATCACCGGTAAGTATCCCGATTATTGTCACTTCGAGGTTAACGGATCATAACACATAATAAGTGACTATAGACTTGCAAGATAGGATCAATAACACCCATATATTGATGAAAACATAATAGGTTCAGATCTGAAATCATGGCACTCGGGCCCTAGTGATAAGCGTTAAGCATACCAATGTCATAGCAACATCAATCTCAGAACATAGTGGATACTAGGGATCAAACCCTAACAAAACTAACTCGATTACATGATAAATCTCATCCAACCCATCACCGTCCAGCAAGCCTATGATGGAATTACTCACGCACGGCGGTGAGCATCATGAAATTGGTGATGGAGGATGGTTGATGATGACGACGGCGATGAGTCCCCCTCTCCAGAGCCCTGAACGGACTCCGGATCAGCCCTCCCAAGAGGTTTTAGGGCTTGGCGGCGGCTGCGTATCGTAAAACGTGATGATTTCTTCTCTCCTATTTTTTCTCCCCGAAAGCAGTTGGAGTTGGAGTTGGAGTCGGGAGGTTTACAGGGGGCCCACGAGGTAGGGGGCGTGCCCTAGGGGGGCCCACCCTCGTGGCAAGGGTGTGGGCCCCTTGGTCTTCATCTTTGGTGAGGATTTTTTATTATTTATTGTAAGATATTCCGTGGAGTTTCAGGTCATTCCGAGAACTTTTGTTTTCTGCACATAAAACAACATCATGGCAATTCTGCTGAAAACATCGTCAGTCCGGGTTAGTTCCATTCAAATCATACAAGTTAGAGTCCAAAACAAGGGAAAAAGTGTTTGGAAAAGTAGATACGACAGAGACATAACAACTCCCCCAAGCTTAAACCCTTGCTTGTCCTCAAGCATTTCAGTTGACAAACTGAAAGAAATAAAGAAAAACTTTTACAAACTCTGTTTGCTCTTGTTGTTGTAAATATGTCAAGCTAGCATTCAAGTTTTCAGCAAATATTATAACTAACCACATTTGCAATAATTCTCAAGTCTCATGATTACCCATATCAATAGCATAATCAACTAGCAAGCCATAATAATAAATCTCGGATGACAACACTTTCTCAAAACAATCATATTATGATATAACAAGATGGTATCTCACTAGCCCTTTCCGAGACCACAAAACATAAATGCAGAGCACCTTTAAAGATCAAGGACTGACTAGACATTGTAATTCATGGTAAAAGAGATCCAATCATAGTCACACCCAATGTAAACTAACAATAAATAATGCAAATGACAGCGGTGCTCTCCAACTGGTGCTTTTTAATAAGAGGGTGATGACTCAACATAAAAGTAACTAGATAGGCCCTTCACAGAGGGAAGCAGGGATTTGTAGAGGTGCCAGAGCTCAGTTTTGAAATAGAGGTGAATAATATTTTGAGCGGTATACTTTCATTGTCAACATAACAACCATGAGATGGCGATATCTTCCATGCTACACACATTATAGGTGGTTCCCAAATAGAATGGCAAAGTTTATACTCCCCCTCCACCAACAAACATTAATCCATGGCTTGCTCGAAACAACGAGTGCCTCCAACATACATCAGGTCCCAGGGTGAGTTTTGTTTGCAATTATTTTTTATTTAGTTTGCATAAAGCATGGGACTGGGCATCCCGGTGACCAGCCATTTATCTCGTGAGCGAGGAGCGGAGTCCACTCCTCTTGAGAATAACCCGCCTAACATAGAAGATACAGACAGCCCTAGTTGATACATGAGCTATTCGAGCATACAAAACAGGATGATTATTTGAAGGTGTAGAGTTTGGCACATACAAATTTACTTGGAACGGCATGTAGATACCGCATATAGGAAGGTATAGTGGACTCATCTGGAATAACTTTGGGGTTTAAGGGATTGGATGCACAAGCAGTATTCCCGCTTAGTACAGGTGAAGGCTAGCAAAATACTGGGAAGCGACCAACTAGAGAGCGACAACAGCCATGTACATGCATTAAAATTAATAAACATTGGATGCAAGCATGAGTAGGATATAATCCACCATGAACATAAGTATCGTGAAGGCTATGTTCATTTGTTTCAACTACATGCGTGAACATGTGCCAAGTCTAGTCACTTAAATCATTCAGAGGAGGATACAACCCTATCATACCACATCATAACCATTTTCATAGCATGTTGGCACGCAAGGTAAACCACTATAACTCATAGCTAATCAAGCATGGCACAAGCAACTATGATATTTAATTGTCATTGCAAACATGTCTATTGATAACAAGCTGAATCAAGAACGTTGAACTCATCATATTTACAAAAACAAAAGAGGTTGAGTTCATACCAGCTTTTCTCATCTCAGTCAATCCATCATATATCATCATAATTGCCTTTCACTTGAACGACCAAACGATATGAATAATAATAAGAGTGCATGTGCATTGGACTAAGCTGGAATCTGCGAGTATTCAATAAACGGGAGAAGACAAAGCAATATGGGCTCTTGGTTAAATGAACAATAAAGCATATAAGAGCCACTTCAACAATTTAATCATGGTCTTCTCCTACTGACCCCCAAAGAAAGAAAAGAAATAAAACTATTTACATGGGAAAGCTCCCAACAAGCAAAAGAAGAATGGGAAATCTTTTTGGGTTTTCTTGTTAATTACTACTACAAGCATGGAAAATAAACTGATTAAAAGTTATAACTATTTTTTTTTGGTTTTTTCTTAAGGTTTATTAAACACACAAGAAGAAAGCATAGACGGAAATAAACTAGCATGGATGATAAAATGAAAAAGTATGAGCACCGACATCTAGCAATGAGTGTGTGTGAACATAAATGTAATGTCGGTGAGAAATACGTACTCCCCGGCTTTTGGCCTAAGTTGGTCTATGGCCACGGCTGGGCTGGCTGATATCCATAATAATAGATGTTGGGGTCGTATTGTGATGCAGCAGCTATCGCCTGCTGAGCTGCAGCGTGGCGACGAGCCGTCTCTTCTCTCCTCTCATACTCATCTGCCTCCTCTCTGGTAATAGTATATCCTCCTCTTGCCTGATAATCAAAGAAAGCAGGAGCAGGGAGAGTAATACGGACAGCACGTCATCTGTCGAAGACTAGTCAGTACTGGAGAGGTGATTTGTTCCTCTCGACAAAATGGTGAGAAACCATAGAATCAAAATCTAAATAAGCAGGCGGCAACTCCATGTCTCCTTCATGAATGTCTATCTCAAGAAATTTAGCTAAGCGGGTTGCATAAATTCCTCCAAAGAAATCTCCATTATATCTATTATGATGCAACCTACGAGCTACTATGGCTCCCATATAATAAGATTGGTCTCCTGACACAGCACTCCTGAGAACGCTAAGGTCAGGGACACACATGTGACATGCTTCATCCTTAGCATTTATGCACCTACCTATGAAGAGAGCAAAATAATGTTTAGCAGGAAAGTGAATGCTCCCTATGGTAGCTTGCGTTATATCTCTAGATTACCCTACAGTTATACTAGCAATAAAGTTTCTAAATTCAGATTTAGGGGGATCCCTAACACTACCCCATTGTGGAAGTTTGCAGAGCAAAAGTGAAATCCTCTAAGTCCATGGTATAAGATTTTTCATAAAGATCAAACATGACTGAAGTAGAATTACGCGAAGATGAATACTCAATCCTCCTCACAAAAGAGCTTGTGAGATCATGATACTGGGGGCATTTGTCTGCCTTAAAGTCCTCAAGACCGGCATTACGAAAATATGCGTTAAATTCTTCCTTAATTCCCGCTTGATCCATAAAATTTTCAGAAGGCCACTCACAAGGACGCACTGGAGTGTCTCTTGGTGGCTCTTCATCAGCATCACGCATTGCAAGCCTGGGTCCTTGCTTCCTTGAGGAACCACCTTGGAACATTTTCCTAAGCATTTTTCTTCCTCTGAAAAATTCTGAAATTCTTTAGTAACTTCAGAATAAAAGTAAACCAAACTCAATAATATTTATAGCAACTACTCCTACAAGTGCCTAGGGCCTATATCATCAAAACTACTTTTGACCATATAAATTTGACATGCAAGCTCAAGAACAGGGTCACCTAAGCAGCAAAAATTTGCAATGAATAAAGCACTAGAACAAAAACTAATTGGACCAATGGAGGAGTCACATACCAAGGAACAATCTCCCCAAGCACTTTTCTGAGAGGTGCTTTGAGCAAGGAGATCAAAAATGGCAGTAAAACGAGCTTGGACTCGGGTTTGAGCTGGTTTTTCATGGTTGGTGGAGGAAGAAGGAGAGAATGGGTGCATGAATAAGTGGAGGAGGGCCACCGTGGGCCCACGAGGCAGGGGGGTGCGCCCTAGGGGGGTGGGCGCGCCCTCCACCCTCGTGGCAAGGTGGTTGGCCCCCCTGGTGTTTTCTTTCTTCCATAAATCCTCAAATATTCTAGAAAAAAAATCATATTTAATTTTCAGGGCATTTGGAGAACTTTTATTTTCGAGGTATTTTTATATTGCACGGATAATCAGATAACAGACAGGAAATTATTTATTTTCACTTTATTTCAACTAAATAACAGAAAGTATAGAGAGGGTACAGAAGGTTGTGCTTCTAGTTTCATCCATCTCATGCTCGTCAAAAGGAATCCACTAACAAAGTTGATCAAGTCTTGTTAACAAACTCTTTCTGATTAACATGAAACCGGAGAAATTTCGAATAAAATTAGGTTACCTCAACCGGGGATATGCACATCCCCAATAATAATTATATCATATTTCTTCTTGATAGTAGGAAGAGGAAATTCAAAACCTCCAAATATAATCGATGGAATTTTCTGATAGAATTGAAACTATGAACTTGAGGTTGTTTCCTCGGAAAGTGTACCGTATGCTCATTACCATTAACATGAAAAGTGACATTGCCTTTAGTGCAATCAATAACAGCCCTTGCAGTATTAAGAAAAGGGCTTCCAAGAATAATAGACATACTATCGTCCTCGGGAATATCAAGAATAACGAAGCCCGTTAAGATAGTAATGTTTGCAACTACAACAAGCACATCCTCACAAATACCGACAGGTATAGCAGTTGATTTATCAGCCATTTGCAAAGATATTTCAGTAGGTGTCAACTTATTCAAATCAAGTCTATGATATAAAGAGAGAGGCATAACACTAACACTGGCTACAAGATCACATAAAGCAGTTTTAACATAGTTTCTTCTAATGGAGCATGGTATAGTAGGTACTCCTGGATCTCCAAGTTTCTTTGGTATTCCATCCTTAAAAGTATAATTAGCAAGGATGGTGGAAATTTCAGCTTCCGGTATCTTTCTTTTATTTGTAATAATATCTTTCATGTACTTAGCATAAGGATTCATTTTGAGCATATCAGTCAATCGCATATGCAAAAAGATAGGTCTAATCATTTCAGCAAAGCGCTCAAAATCCTCATCATCCTTTTTCTTGGATGGTTTGGGAGGAAAAGGCATGGGTTTCTGAACCCAATGCTCTCTTTCTTTACCATGTTTCCTAGCAACAAAGTCTTTCTTGTCATAACGTTGTTTCTTTGATTGTGCGTTATCAAGATCAACAACAGGTTCAATTTCTACATCATTATCATTACTAGGTTGAGCATCATTATGAACATCATCATTAACATTTTCATTAGGTTCATGTTCATTGCCAGATTGTGTTTCAGCATCAGACATAGAGATATCATTTGGATTATCAGGTGGTTCAGCAATAGGTTCACTAGAAGTTTGCACAGTTCTATCATTTTTCTTTTTCTTCTTTTTAGAAGAACTAGGTGCATCAATATTATTTCTGTGAGAATCTTATTCAATTCTCTTAGGGTGGCCTTCAGGATACGAAGGTTCCTGAGTCATTCTACCAGTTCTAGTAGCCACTTTAACAACATAATCATTTTTCTTACTATTCATCTCATTGAGCAATTCCTTTTGAGCTTTAAGTACTTGTTCTACTTGAGTGGTAACCATAGAAGCATATTTGCTAACAAGTTTAAGTTCACCTCTAATATTAGCCATATAATCACCCAAGTATTTAATCATATCAGCATCTTGTTTTAATTGTCTACCAAAGTAAGCATTAAAGTCTTCCTGCTTAGCCATAAATTTATCAAACTCATCTAAGCATGGGCTAGCAAAATTAGTAAATGTATTAAAGGATTAAGATCATACGTTTCTTCGGCAGGCGGTAAATTAAGACCTTGTATTTCTTCAATAGGAGGTAAATTATTAACATCTTCAGCTTTAATACCTTCTTCTTTCATAGATTTCTTTGCCTCTTGCATATCTTCGGGACTGAGAAATAGAATATCTCTCTTCTTCGGAGTTGGTTTAGGAATAGGAGCATTAATTGGAGCTGGAGTTGGCTTAGGAGCTGGCTTAGGAGGTGCCCAATTATTTTCATTGGTCAACATATTATTCAATAAGATTTCAGCTTCATCCAGTGTTCTTTCCCTGAAAAGAGAAACAGCACAACTATCCAGGCAATCTCTGGAAGCATCGATTAGTCCATTATAAAAGAATCAAGTATTTCATTTTTCTTAAGAGGATGATCAAGCAAAGCATTAAGTAACTTGAGAAGCCTCCCCCAAGCTTGTTGGAGACTCTCTTCTTTAACTAGAAAATACCCCGCGCATTGCTGCGGGAATCGATTGCAATATATTTCAGTTATTTGATTGTATGAAGCTTCCATCGTTGATTTAATAATATATGTATAAAGCTAAAAATAAATATTATATGTTGTATTTAATTATTGTGTAGTCAGACAATATTTTGAATATAAGTGGCATAAGGTAATGGAATGTCAGGACCCCGATTCTAGGTCACACCGATCTGGCCTGTAACACCTCATATCACTTTGCGGCCTCACGCACGGTATTCCCACGGGTGTCGCCTTACCATGGCCCGGGACCGTTTGCGCCTTTTGGCTCACGTATATGATAGTGTTGCTAGCATGCATCTGACAAAGAACCCGGGCCGACATGACTAGTCGTGAACCCAAAGTGGCGCTAACTTACGTGGACAGGCATACATGAATCAACATCGAGCATGTCGGTCAGCAGCGTGTGAATCCGGGCTGTAGCACTGGGCTAACAGGACTCCGGGAACCCGGGTTGTAGCAGGCTAGGCAGGACTCCGGATGTCACCGCGTGACATTTCCCCGAAGGGACAGACACAGGAATGAAGTGAATCACATGCCGGCCAGTCAAGTGCTCCGGAGCAGTAGTGCTGGGCTAGCAGGACTCCCGTGAACCGGGCTGTAGCGGACTACTATGGCTCATGGAAGCACAAGACTACATTTCCCCATAAGAGAGGCTACCAAGGATAAACAACTAGGTTGTCGGATACCACACATACCAAGCATTTCAATCATACACACAATATGCTCGATATGTGTAAATACGACATGGCATCACAACATAACTCTACGACTCAAGTATTTATTCATTAGGCTCCGAGGAGCGAGATATTACAAACATGGGTCTCATGACCCAACATACAGAGCATACAAGCAACAAGCACATGCGGAAGCTTAACTTGTCTGAGTACAGACAAGTACAAATGAAGAAGGCTCAAAAGCCTGACTATCTACAAGACCCTCCCAAGGGTACAAGATCGTAGCTGAGGTAACAAGCTAAACTTCGAAGTCCATGCGATACTACTAGTGAGACCGAACTCTCTCTGCAAAACATAAATTTAGCAAACATGAGTACAAATGTACCCAGCAAGACTTACATCAGAAGTAGCTACATATGCATCAGTATCAATAGAGGGGTGGTGGAGTTTGACTGCAGCAAGCCAGCTTGACTCGGTGGCTATCCTGAACTACGACTGCAACTGACTCTTTTGAGGTGGCGCACATGAGTCCACAAATTCACCATACCAATACACCACTTTGGATCCGCTCCCGTCTCCCTGCGAAAACGCCATCCATAGCACTCACACTTATCTTTCGCATTTTAGAGTATCCATTTTCACTTGTGTATGAACTATGCACAAGGGGTCCAAGTTTCCATATCCGAGGAATCCGGCTATTCGAATAGATAATGATAACCCTGCAGGGGTGTACTTCTTCACACACGCTCTCGCCACTTACCACCATGTACACGTCGTGTATCTCGGCAACCTTCAAGCGGAATCCTGGTGAGGGAGTCGGCCACGACCTAACTAACCACACAAGTCTCTAGTCCAGGTTTATCGCCTATTCAGGTTCCATCCGCAAGGAGATCCGGCCGGGGTGTAGCTCACGGCCCCAAACGATGTGAGCAGGGTTCCCAAGCCCACCATCCGGGTGCCACTTGGTACACCGTGCCACTGTGCGTAGTCTGTCCCAAGCCCACCTGTACTGGGTGCCTCTTGGTAGACTACTAACACTACCTACAAACACCAGAAACTAGTTGCAACTCCTGGACAGAGATCAGGTTGATTAATAAGTCGAGAGAGCTTGGAGCGCCCGGAGCCCAATGTGTGGTAGTAACTGTTCATGGATCACAAACACAGAACTTAGTTCCTGAGGACGGCTGCAATGAGACAACCCACCATGTACTCCTACATGGCCTCTCACCGCTACCTTTACCAAATCATGTTCACACACTTAGCTCTCAACGGTAGGACATGTTCACCACGTTCCAATTCATTCCCGATGAATCGGACTTGACACAACTCTAAGAAGTAGCAGGCATGACGACAAGCATGAATGAGTAGGCACATCAGGGATCAAACAATTCCTACTCATGCTAGTGGGTTTCATCTATTTACTGTGGCAATGACAGGTCATGCAGGGGAAAGGGGTTCAACTACCGCAGCATGTAACAGTTGAATCATTGTTGTCCTAATGCAGTAAAAAAGAGCAGGAGCGAGAGAGTGGGATTGTATTGGATTGAACAAGGGGGTTTTGCTTGCCTGGCACTTCTGAAGATATTATAGCTCTTCATCGGTGTCATCGAACTCATCGTCGGGATACGCCTACCGAGAGGGGACAAGCACCGGCAATAGAGAAGAACACAATCAATGCAAATGCAACAATATGATGCATGATCATGACATGGCAATATGCTATTATTTGTAATAATGCATCTAGCAACAATTTAAATGAAGTCCATATGATCCAAAGGTTCATATGCAAACTCCATAAGGGGTATTTAAAATGCCATTATCATGTTTTCACTTATACAGGGGGTATAAGTTGGTTTAACATGCCTGAAAGTAGCATAAATGGATATATTGGATTTTTCTGATAATTTTTCATATATAATTTATTTCATTTGGAGTTACGGTTGATTTACTATGAATTTTAGAAGTTTTGGTTATTTTCTGGAATTTCCTGAATTAGATTTAATCCAGAAATTCCTTTACTGCATCAGCAATGTGTAAGCATGACATCAGCAGGTCAAAGGGGCTGGTCCAGGTCAAACCTGGCCAGTGGGTCCCACTGGTCAGTGTCATGGTGCTAGCTAGGGTCGCTGACTTGTGGGCCCAGTCAACGGCCACGTCAGCACGGTCAAGGCTAACGCGTGGGCCACTATGGTTAGGTTAAAACATAACAGGGGTTTACCCCGTGGTTAATTAGCATGGTGGGGCCGGTCTGTTAGTGACACAGGGCGAGGTTAACGCGGTAATTAGCCTCAGGCTAATGACACCACGTCACCTCACCGGAGTTGGGCCGACGACGACCAAACCGAGCGGTGAAGACGCGTCGGGTTCGCGCTGTATTCCATGGAATCGAGCGCGCGTTTGGACCTACGGCTAGCTAGGGGCAGCATGCATCCATTGGTGGTGGTGGGAGTTGCTGGGGTGGCCGGGAATGGCGCCGGCGTCGAGCAAGGCGGCGACCGGAGCACGGCTCTGTTCGGGCACATGGCTGCGGCTTACATGCGGGCGAGCTAAGCGGCTAGGCAATAGCTACAGAGCATGGGGAGCACGCCGACGCGCTCAGAAACGTCGAGCGCAAGGTCTAGTGACGGCGGCGACGAACGCGGCAGCGAGAAGCTTCGGCCATGGCAGGAACAATGGCTAGGGGGCGCGATGGTTGGAAGAGGGGGAGAACGAAGAGGTGCTCACAGTGAAGTCACTACTAGGAACAGGCCTACTAATGGCGCACTAGTTTTGCCTACTAATGGCGCATCACTGGTGCGCCATTAGTATCACGCCACTAGTATTTATTACTAATGGCGCACCACTCGTGCGCCATTAGTATCTGGTATACTAATGGCGCACCACCCAGTGCGCCATTAGTATATAACACCATGCGCCATTAGTATGCCTCCCAGGGGCCATATTTAACCATGTGCTTTGGCACACTAATGGCGCACTGCGGATGGATGCGCCATTAGTATACTTGGCATACTAATGGCGCACTCTTTGGTGATGCGCCATTAGTATACTTTGGCATACTAATGGCGCACTCTGTAGTGATGCACCATTAGTATGAATATTATGTTTTTTTTCTTTTCTGTTCTTTGCACAGGTTACAAAATATATTATTTGACAGAATATAGACAGTAGCACACAACAACAGCAGATTCATTGAATACAATAGAAGATTAGTCTTCGAACACAATTCATCATATTAATCTCCGAATTCAAAAGACCGAACAAAGATAAAACATTACAAGTCTCGAGACCACGAGTATCGAGTTTGTCTTCACATTACAAGTCGATATCGATCATCTAAACTACCATCACATAGAAGAGAGCTGCGGTCATCACGATGAGCATCATCGCGATGAAACTGGTCTTCATCCGGTTCCTCCAACGCTCCCTCCTCTCTCCCGCTAGATAGCGGGCGTATCTAGATTCCGACTCCGCCCTAGTGGTGTTCCCTTTGTAGCTGTTACCGCTGAAATGGTGAACCTGTCTCCGACACTCCTCCCAGTCGTCGTAGACTCCGAGAACCTTACCCTTGTGCACGACAAACGACGACATCTCTATACACAAGCCAAACAACAGACAATACATACATAAGCAATATATAAGTATGCAACAAAAGGATCGGAAGAGAAAAGCAAGACATTAATAGCACGATTCATGGTCCTACTAATGAATAGCATTGATTACATCTAAGTTGAACGACTGTCCAAACCAAACAGACATACAATTCATTAAAGTTTAATTACAACATGAGCCAATCAATGTTTCAGAACTACACATCACTACTTTCGACTCGACTCATGGAGAGGAGCGTGGATGAAGCCGCCGTCTGTTGTGATGGTCATGAAATCGCGAGCGTTGTCAGCCTGCATTTGTAGCATTCCGTCTATCTCAATGTTGGATGGTTGATATCTGAGGAAGAACTGCCCCGAGGTATGAAGGACATCTTGATGGATGATGTCCGCAAACTCCGACTGGATGCGAAAGAATTCTTGTCTGATGTCCGCGTCCTGGATTGCCGACAAGCTCGCGGCCCAATCTTTGAGATTATTTGGTAGCAGAAGGTGATGATGGTCCCTTACGATCGCCCGCATGTGATGGAGGGCGTAGTAGGCATCCTTCTAACCGCCAGGCGGCTGCTTGACGCAGCAGAACATCGTATTGTGGGTGAACACGTGCGTGCCATACTTATGAACTGCCCTGATGAAGGTGCCTCCAGATTTGGCGTAGCCGGGGAGAACATCATCAAGAACTTTCTTGATATTTGTGTAGTCTATCTTGGAGTTACGGTTCGGGTCGAAATACGTGGCCATGGAATATTTCTGGCTTAAGAGGATGAGTGTGCAATGTGTGTCAATGCACAGAACACGGAATGTTAGAAATAAAAGAACGATCGAAATCTAAGAAATCATATGTTACGGGGCGGTTAAGGGATGACTTACTCAGGAAAGTAAGCCACAAGGAAGTTATCCTTATCTGGGTTTGCCAGAATGACGTCTTCGAGGTGTGAACTCGTGACTTGGCGGTCCCCAGCGCTGCTCAAGAGCTTGGCACGCATGTAGAAGGGGTCGACGATCACGATGTCTGGGGTTTTGTCTCTAATGATCCGCACCTCCATACTCAGCGAAAACAGCCGAACGAAGGTGTAGTGTAGCGGATGAAGGTTGAACGTAGCAAAGATGTCATCAAACCACAGGACGATCGTACCCCTAATGGCGCCATCCACAAAGCCCTTGCCCTCTGGCACGTTGGCCACGAAAACCGGGTATGCCACATCATTCTCTCTGAGACGCCGCTTCCCCAAAGAAAGAACACTGTCATGAAGACTCCGCATAGCATCAGTTGTAGCATTGAGCATATTTGTCGGTAGCATCGCCCTACCCGCCACATGCACCCTCCTCGAGATATCCTTAGATAAAGGTGGCCCGTCCTGAGCACGGATTGTACTCGGTGTCGGCTGGCTCGCACCGGCGGCCTTTTTAGTCAGCCGTTTCCGACCGTTCTTCTTGATCTACTGTAATGGGACCGAGATCTGCTCACAGACCGCTTTCTGGAGCGTGTTGGGGCTGATAATATTTGGCACCTCCGCTATCTGAGGCTCGGTGAAGGCGGCAGCTGGAGGCGTCTCCTGAGAACTGAACGCTAGACGAGCCTGTTGCAATTGGGTTTCTCTGCCGTACCAGTTAGATCGCGGTCGTCTTGTTTGGGTTCTTGAGAAGGAGGCTCGCAGAACATGTCACCTTACCCATGTTCGGCAAGTAATTATCGACGTTGGTAAATGTACCATCGTCGTTGTCGTCGTCGTCCAGATCCTATGCCATATGCATGTCCGGATCCTGTGCCATAGGGATGTCCGGCATGTCCGGTAGCGTTGCGGCGTTCTTGCCATGGCTTGGCGCCGGCACGACTGGCGGTCTTGTCTGTGGGGTGGTGTCCCCTGCCCCCAAACGAATCTGGCTCTTCGGCCAAAGCAGGGGCCAGCTTACGCAGGCGCTGAGGGTCATCTCATCTTCTTCGTCGGCCCCAGCGGGTCGAATCGGAGGTAACAGCTCGTCGCAGCCTGGCAGCACCCGAACCACTTCAACCCTATACATTGTGGGTGGCATCGGATTACTGTGGAACACGGGGTTGCCCGGTTGAACGATTCTGCCCTTGGCGACATCGACCAACTCGCCGCCCACGAATTGCAGGAGAGTGCAAGGAACGTCGGCGGCGCCCTGCAAAAACATGTAGGGCGTCAGGGATGCCCAGTCAAAGGCAAGGAGATGAAGTCCTCAGCCGAGAGGCTTAGTTATCGTGATGCCGTCGAGCTCCGCTAATGTCGAGGCACCGCCAACGGCGGGCGTGCAACTGACGGAGGGGCTGCTTGCTGGCGAGGTGCCGGCCGGCGTACACCCGGGTGCATTAAGCTCCAATGTCGGCGTCGGAGACACCAATACCGCCGCCGCCGGAGACACCAATGGCGGCGCCACCGTAGACACTAATACCGCCACCGCCGGAGACACCAATGGCGCCGCCTTCGTGTTGTGCGAGTTGCTGGTCGTGAAGATGGGAATCGGGGGCGGCCCCTGTTGGCCACCCGCAATCCACGTCGTTATCCCATGAATCAAGGTAGGCATAATGCCGGTGAGCGTCGATCCCAGTTGTTGTTGCACTTGCTCTTGGACCATCTCCAGAATCCGTGCCACTTGCGCCTTGAGTGCTTCAACCTCGCGTGACTGGCTTTCCGAGCTGGTCTTTTTCTCCTTTCGCCCACCAGCAGCATAGTATGACGACCATTTTGTGGACAAGCCTTTACCGGCCACACAACCAGCTGACGTCGGCTTATTGAGCTTATCCTTGTTTTTCATTACGTTCAACACCCTATTCAAAGGGGTGTCGAAAGGGGAGCTCTGAGACGACCCCGCGCTACTGCTTTCTTTGTCCTGCGGAAGGAACGTGAACCATTTAGAAATATTGGGGATTAATTAGAATGCAACCATATGGAGCTAATTACGCGGGGGTGTATTCCTTACCAGAACAAGCTCAAGCTCCTTGGTCTTCGGATCCGTGATAAGTTCCTTTGTTACCGGGTCCTCCTTGTACCGGGCCCTGAGAAAGTTCCCAGTCTGCTTGTCACTGTATTTCTCGAAGCGGGGCGGTAGGCCTTGCTCGGCACGCTCCGTGTCCTCCTTGTCCCATACAGGCTCCGCCACTCTGTAACCGTCGGGACCGAGTTGGTGGACCCCTATGTTCAACTGCCGCATTTCTTTCCCCCACTGACTTGATCCGGAGGTTGCGGGGCTCTCGCACTTGATCTTGAACTCCTTGTAGTCATATTCGCTCATCAAAGGATATTTTGCCTTGATCTTCTCATAACTATCACCTTTGTCAATCATTGCCTTCACCGTGATTTTCCAAGTAGACAGGGCCATGCTCATCGTCGTGAGGGTGGCACTGTTCACTTTATTACCCGAGAGGCGTGTGTTTGCGAACTCAGCAGGGAACTTGTATCGTTCATGCAGCTTCGTGAAGAGGAGGCTGCACAAATTCCATCGGTCCTTATGCCTTAGGTTCTCCGTGTTGATCGAGGCGGTGCTCTTGAGAATGCACCCAAGCTGAATCGAGTACCCCTTGACTACGTGTTTGGGCGCCGTCGGATGCCCGTCGGAGTTCACTTCAGTAAATTCCTCCCTGACGGTGCCGAGCATGTTCGGGCGCCGTTCCTTCCGTTGCCTCTTCGGTTGGCTGCCATCTATGCGTGCGCCGCCATCATCAGTGGTGGCATCCGCGGCGCCATCATCAATGGTGTCATCCCCGACGCCACTAGGGGTTGTGTAGTCAGGATCGGTGTCTTCCGCGACGTCCTCATAGCGGTGAGGTTCTTCCTCCAACTCCTGGGACAGCTCCCAGAATTGCTTGCCGCCCGAACCGCCGGCCTCATCGTTGTGGGCCATGTTTCGCTCTAAATATGAAAAAAGTTTGGTAAAAAAGTTGGTTATTGTCAAGGAACAATATCATGGTCTCATCATTTAGGGTTTGTCAACACCGAGGCATCCTAGAAGCTAAGCTTCTATCATTTAGGGTTTGTCGACGCCGAGGCACCCTAAAAGCCTAAGCGTACATCATTTAGGTTCTCATCGACACCGAAGCACCCTATAGAAGGCAAGTTAAGTTTTCATCATTTAGGGTTTATCGATGCCGAGGCACCCTAGGTTGGGCCTAATCACTTGGCACTAATCACTTGGCTCTATTGCCACCTATGTTGGGTTTATCATCTAGGGTTTATCGATGCTAAGGAGAATTCTAAGTTGGGCCTAATCACTTGGCTCTGTTGCCACCTATTGTTTAATGCAACAAGAATGGTGGGGCAGTTGATCCTACTTAACTAAGTACTAAGATACCCTGGCCCATGCATTAGTCGCAAGTACCCCATATGTCCTATTTTTAGCAAAGTCATGCTAAAATTCACGGAAAATTTCAGCATGACCTTTGCTGAAAATAGGACATATGGAGTACCCGAATTTGCCGAAACGGAAGTTAATCGACATTCCGGCAAACTCAAGGGCCTCTCGGGGTACCTGCAAAATCATTATCCCCGCGTAATGAAGTCGCCAATGGGTCATTTCAGAAGATCACAAGTAGCATCATCACAAGTACAACATCATCACAAGTACAGAAGCAGCAGCAGTGAATACAGTCATAACAGCAGCAGCAGCAGTTAAGAAAAAGTTGCAGAAGCTTGTAAAACTATACTTTGAAGTTGAAGCTTTTAAGAAGAAGAAAATCCAGCCGGATAACTTTCCTCCTTAAATCACTACACTACTGATTGTTCATTCACTACACTGTTGACTGTTCATTCACCAAATTTACCATACAAATAGGAGTACTGTACTAGAGTACTCTAACATCCAGATAACTCATGATGGCGCAAAAAGTTCAAATGGTGAGTAGCTTAGCTTGGCATGTCTTAGACTCATTTGTGCACTGGTAACTAGTTTTTTATAGCAACCAACAACAACACTGACCAGGGAGCTGCCTGCATATTTCTAAAAGAGAAGGAAAATTCTGTTTGCTCGTAAACTTGCTGGAGGCTACAAAACTAGTGTAAGTTATTGTTGTTCTACACACACTTAGTTCCAATTCATGACCATTTCAAGTTAAATGTTCTTCCTGTCTTCCAGGCCCATCTAAGCATGTCCGTCCACTCAATAACTCTGTGACTACTTCTAATGGAGGAGAGGAGGAACAGCAGAGGTGGCTACTCACATCTGCTTCTGGTGGGTGTTGAGGTAGGACTTCTCGCAGTACTCGGAGGCGGAGTAGAGCTGCGGCCGCAGGTTCTTGAGCTCCTGCATCAAGACGGCCACCAGTACTAATGTGTTAACAAATTTCGGCCAGTATAAGTGTATTACCAAGACAAAGCTCCTGCTCTCTCAAACCGAATGTTACTGCTAATCTTTGATTTCAAGTCAAGACGGTGTAGATAAAACAACTTAATCTTTTTCCTTTCATATATCACCAGTCATTGCACGTTTCACTACTAACATGTTTAAACCAAAACATTTGCTCAGCTGAAGCATTATCACAAACACCTATCATGCAAAATCCTTTCACAAGTAAACTTTAACATGCGCCGGAAAAAATCGTGCAGCAAGTATTCATCAGGAAATGGCCATTGTTATATTCTCACAATACCCAATCTAGCGCACGTACTCATCCAATGCAAAAATCAGGGGGAAAATGTACAAGTAGAGGATGCAAGAGGAAGGAGGGAGGGGGTGAGGGAAGAGGGAGGAGGAAGAAGGGGGGACGTAGGAGTGGTGGCTATCTGCCTATGGATTGGTCGCCGGCGTAGCTCCAGGAGGAGGCGTTGCTAGGCGGGAGGCGCTGCTGGTGGGAGCGGCTACTCGACAGAGGGAGGCGCTGCTGGGCTCCTGTGCCGGCTGCTGGGCAGCGTAGGCTTCAGATGGGTGGGTGCGCCGCTGCGTCGGGCTGGCAGTCGTGGCGGCAGGCCGTCGACGACGAGGACCGAGACAGCGAGGCGGGGCGCGGGGGTTGTCGGAGCGGAAGGAGGGGGCGTGAGGGTGTGGCGAGGGGGGAAGTGGATCTGGCGAGGGAGGGACGAAGGGATTGGGCGAATAAGCTAGGGGGAAGATTACTAATGGCGCACCCCCTGGCGGTGCGCCATTAGTATGTTTTTTTTGATAGCAGTGGCGCACCCCTGAGCGGTGCGCCATAAGTAATCTTTTTTTAGATAGTAATGGTGCACCAGCCAGCGGTGCGCCATAAGTAATTTTTTATTATTTTTTGTTGCATCTAATAATTTTTTAGAAAATGGATATGAATATGAAACAGTAATAATTTTGTATAAAAACAATAATATTTTTTTAAAAAATATCATCAAATTTGTTATTTGAAAATATTTATGAATATAAAAAATATCATCAAATTTGTTATTTGAAAATATCATCAAATTTGTTATTTGAAAATATAATCAAATTTGTTTTTTTGGATTTTTAGTTGCATTC
>NC_057812.1:681659180-681675357 GCF_018294505.1 Triticum aestivum | reverse complement strand
GTCGTCGGCAGCGGTGGAGCGGGGGAGAGGGTGCGGGCCTGGGTGTCGTCTGCGGCGGCGGAGCGGGCGGAGGGTGCGCGGGGTGCTAATGGTGCACCACAGAGACATGCGCCATTAGTAACCCAACATACTAATGCCACACCACACAGACATGCGCCATTAGTAGTTTTGCAAAAAAGTAAAAAAAATAAGTTTTATACTAATGGCACACCGTGGTGCAGTGCGCCATTACTAGTTTAAACTAGTAATGGCGCACTATGCAACGGTGCGTCATTAGTAGTTTTGCAAAAAAGTAAAACAAATACAGTAGTGGCACACCACATAGACATGCGGCATTAGTGTCAATTCCATCTAGTAGTGAGTCGACGGGCGCGAGAGCGAGGTCGGGGATGCGGTTGTGCGGCCGGAACGACGGTGGCGATCGCGGGCGGCCGGAGGTGAAGATGACAATGGTGGCGGTGATGCAGCGCGTCCCTGGTCGCTTGGCTCGTCGAGGACGAGGCGTCATGGCGGTTCTTCCGGATGCGTCGAGCGGTCAAGGGGGAGGCGTTGGCTACGCGAATGGCGGCGGCGGTCGGCGGCTGCATTCGGACGCGAGCGAGGGAGCAGAGGAGGTAGGGAACCAGAGAAGCAGGAGGAGGACAGAGGGGCTCCAGGGCATCTCCAAGAGCGGGATCAGGGAGAAGGACAGGCCTCCAGCGCGAAGCAGGAGGTGGCCGTAGCTGCGCGTGCATCGACACGCACCTGCTCCTACTGGCAGGAGGAAGACGACGCAGTGGGGGGTAGGTGGGCTGGAACAGGTAGGTGGGCTGCCAGGTGGGTGCGGGTAAGAGGACCGGTGGCCTTTCGTTTTTCTTTTGTTTCTGTTTTTCTATTATGTTTTTCTGTTTTGTTTTGTTTTGCCACTGTTTAAACTCAAAACAAATTCAAATCAGTGCCAAAACTTTCTGTAAATACTTATGTGGCTTATATGGAATTTTCCAATTGCACACAAGTATTTCTTATACATTTGAAAATATATTCTATATAATAGGAATATAAATTCAAATTCAAATACAATATGATTTAATTTCAGTGCCCAAAATCTTCCTTAAAAATGTTCAATATTTTTGGTTTGGAACCAAAGCCTTGCCAAAATTAGCAAACATTGATGAAGGGTACTTTGGTTCATTGAAAGCATTTTTTTACTAGACCTAATTGAATTTCAAAGTGCTAGGGTTTGATGAATCCCCATTTCAAATTCAAAAGAATTTAAACATGATGCAACACATGACTAGGTAGCTCAGAGCATACCAGAACTAGGGATGTGACAACTCACCCCCACTAAGCAAGAATCTCGTCCCGAGATTCAGGACGTGAGGTAAGAGGTCAGAGGGGACACAAAAGCTAACATAATCTTCATGATCGAGGTTGCACGTCATAAGATCGTTGATTCGTTGCTTCAAATTGATCTTGTCGTCTTTGCTTTCGGGATCCTCATCCAACATGATGACGACAGAAGAAACTCTATAGAAATCGATCTTCTTAAAGATCGAGCAACTCACGATCAACTCACGGAATGAGATGTTGAACATCTCTCGAGCTAAGACACGAAACATACATCCAGAGGGATGGAGTGAAACAGAGAACGAAGATTCAAGTTGATAAAAACAATTCCACGCTGTAAAAGATGGTGCATGATTTCAAGATAACGAGGAGTTATCTGCCATGATTCCATAATGGCACCTTAGGGAAGGTGACTTGCAGTAATATTCCCTTAAGTGGCAAAAAGAATTACTTTTGATTCAGAGATCATTGAAACTCTTATACCAACCTAAGGCAAATCACAACAATCATTTGGCGGAGTAAGAAGGGATGGCATATCCAGACTAGAATGGATGATGTGGACTACCTTGTTGAAGACAACGCAAAGTGATGATTTTACTTGCGTGTGCTCTCAAGAACTTGAGAATTTTCATATTCACCAAGGTTCTACCAACATCCGTGTGAAGGATCCCGGCAACACAACATACTACCATGATGAATAGTGATGGACGATGCAGATGCAAAGGAAGACAACACTTTCTCAGATTTCACCTTACCGAGGCCAAGGGAACGAAATCGGGATGATCGACCAAGAGACATTTAGCACTCCGCTTCTAATGTTCCCCTTGATGTGCTAGCGTAACCCATTTATAGATATGGTTTGGTATCTAGAACATCAAGTAAAAGGTCAGACTTCGGGAGCATCGGAATCTATAAGGAACAACTACCGGAGTAAGTCTTACGAAGTCCTTATGGGGAGGTGGCCAACTTCCTCAATCAAGATACTACAATGATAGATCTTCCGGCTGGGTGTGTTGGCCACGACATCCACTTTACCGGGTTACAGAGAGACCAATATTATAGTTCTTGGGAAAGCATTCCAACCATCATATCTGCCTGAGATTCAGATCTGGTTGGTGTCGGGATATTCCAGACTCATCATGTCTGAAAGGAAGAATTGCAACACAAATCAACGAGATGACGTTGCGAGATTCTCGGGAAATGAACTACGGTAGCATGCTCCAAAACATGAGCTGGTTCTGCTAAAGACATGTGAACATGTTGTCCCAGACAAGCATGACCACATAGTAGTCTTACAATGAAACACTACCGAGTCCTAGTTGGGAACCATCATCAAGGATATCGAAGTCCTTGCATAAGTCATATGATTAGATCTTATGAAGAAATTTCTTTTCCCTGAACAAATCAGCCAGTGGCTTGGTGTGATAGGGAATACAAATGGAATGGAGGTAGCGAGCCTGTCAAACCATAGCATACTTCACACATGCATGACTGACTTGGGATGATTCTAGAGGAAGCAACATTGCTTTCTCGAATTCACGGCGGCAACTTGCATCAAATGCACATGTATTCGAGGAAGTCACTTCTTTCATCTCAACATATGCTTCATGAACGGGACATGAAGATAATGCTTATAAAAGTTTCCAACATGTCAGTGGGAACGACACCTATGGGATCACAAGAAGCCCTACTGTGGTTAGCGGGGCGCGGGGTCATGAGAAGAGGGGATCAAACAGATAACTAACGGTTCGTTTATCCAGGTTCGGGCCGCGAGGATGCGTAAAACCCTACTCCTGCTTTGGTGGATTGTATATGTGTGTTCTTCAGCTAGCTATGGGGCGTGAGGAGCTCCAAAAAGCCGAATCCTTCTCCTGGTCGCCTCGGGCCTCCTTTTATAGAAAAAGGGGTTGCCACAGTGGCACACAGGAGGTGGAAAGGGTACAGTGATGCGAGGTTATCCCTTGCATTACATGACAAGGCGCATTTAATACGTCTTGCTTAGGTGTCCTTGCTTTATCGGGGACGGGGGAGAGATCTGTCTCGTCCGTCGCCGCTCCTTCTTGTGTTGACACGCGCCCTGGCCAGCGACGCCTGTGATGCCATGTAGGTAGGCAGGCAGCTGAGGTGGCATAGTGGTGGGTCTTCACGAAGATCTGCATGCCGCCACGCGGGTGCCTGTTCAGCTGGTTGGGTCGGCAACTGCATGCATGCGGTGATGTAGGTTTAGTCGGTGTGGTCCTAATGGTGGTCCTGAGGGTGTCCTCAGTAATGGCCTTGCCGGGGCCCCGGCAAGGGTCTTGCCGAGGCGCCTGCTATCATCCCCGACAAGGCGCTTGCCTGGGGCCTTGTGGTCTTCCTCGGCTGGGATCCCGCAAAGGGTTGTCGTCTCCTTAGTGCGTATCTGATCTTGAATGTCTTCACAAAGATCTGCATGCCGCCACAGGATGTCTCCCGAATCCTTGCCCTTTGGGGGCAGTGGACTCAAGGGTGATTTGCTTCGTAGGCGCGGGACGAGTCGCCGCGGCAAGGGTCTTGTCAGGGCTGCTAGAACTGTCTCCCGGCAAGGATCTTGCCGGGGGAGTCCGTTTCGTCCCCTTTTCTCTTCATGGTCTTGGCCTTGGCGTCGTTCTAGTTCTCTTGAGCTTCGGTCTAACCCTGGCTCACCTCCCTTGCTTTGCTTGGTGTGGTGGTATCCGCGGCTCAGACTGCCCGTGCACAGTTATAGGGGTACAAAAAGTGTACCCCTCTTTTTGTACACCGACAAACACTACTTAGATGTTCGACATGAATCATGGACAAGGTAAGGATGTTGCCGATGGGCTCAACAACAATTCATCCAGGTTCCCATGAAGATGGAATTCCACGATTATGTGACCAAGGTGATAGCATTGGTCAGACCAGAGGATGTAATGGTGTATGCCCGAGGAATCAACCTCGAGTAAGACAACATTACGAACATCATTGGTTCTGATTTGATTTGACGATAGCCCACACTCAAATCGAAGTTAAGACAAGACAATAGATCCAACAACTGATCACGAGGACCAATCGATGAAGATATCATCTTTCTTCAACACACATACAAGATATCCCTTAGTGATGAGCTAGGTCGGACAAGCTTTTATCTTCCAACTCTCCAAGTTGTTGTTTAGCTTAACCAACTAGCTCAGGGGTATGTGACACAGATTCTTGGAGAAGGGTTGGTTACAAGAAACCAACTTGATCACGAGCTCAACATAGCGGTCAGGGAACAACCTGGTGATACTTCCAAGGAGATATTCGAAAAATCAGAAACCAACAATATGTTACTAAGCTCGAGAGCATTCTTGCTTTTCAAGCAAGACGATGTGATCAAAAAGACTGAGGGATTGATACAATCCTAACTCATTGATTGGAGTGTGCACCAGAAATATGGACTAGGTAGCACGATCAATCTTAGGATGATGATTCAATAACCAGCACGCTAAGCATGAGAGTATTGTCCATTTACTACCAAGCAACAGGGTTGCTAGGAGTATTGATTTCGCACATCACAGTACACTTGTCGGCATTCCGGTTACAATAACACGGAAACCGAGGAATGAATAATGATTGCAAGAAGTATCACTACGGCAAGAATCCATAAGAGGTGGTGCAATTCTCATGAAATTCTTGACATAAAGATGGTAACACTCCAAGGTAGAACAGAACAAAAGCTGGATTGGCATTTGTCTGCGGAATACAACTACTTTGACCCAATCCCAGAAATGGACGAGGTACTGGAGTTTGTTTCTCCTAGTCATTCTGGAGTAGAATGGCTTGGCGGACCATAAGAGTAAAGGCATCGATGACATGAATGCACAACTACTCCTGACTATCAACAGATACCAGAGGGCCAGAATACAACTAAAAAGGGACAACCCAAAGGAACATATCACTTTCTGAGTTGTGGATGCATAGATTAGTATGTCGAGCAAAGCTCAACATTTCTTCCGAACAACCCATGCCGAAAGGTAGAACTGGCAGTCACAACATAGAATCAAGAACTCATTAAGAGCACTCTGGTTGTGATCTTTCGCTTCAACGAGGAACTTCTGCCATAAGTAGTTCATGGTATTTGGAAGAGGAAAATACCACAGACCTCGAGGGCTATCACTGAGGTTACTAATATTGTAAAGGAACTAGCAAACATTATCAACATGAAGTAAGTAGGGTGAATCTCGGGTTCAAGAACCCAGGAATAGAGCCTACTAACTAAATGGCATCACGGGATGCTTTCAAGAATGATGGCCAAAATCATCACACTGGGAACACAGAACATGGCTAGATTACTAGGTGACTCCCTAAGACACCTAGGGTCATAATAATGGCTCCAACATATATGTTGAGGCAACAGAGTACCTCAACGCACCGGATAGTGTCGTTAGACTGGCCCAAAAATACATCGAACACAGGAGAAAGGGATTTGCATATGCATCAGATTGTTTAGAAACCTGGGATGACTCGGACAGCATAACGGCTGTAAATTCTCAAAAAGATTTGAGACATCCTACAAAAATGGTGGCATAACCACTCAACATCACAATATGAAGGTTCTGAGGCCAGCTATGAACATATGGAAGTAGTAGGAACTGAACTGAGGCTTGGAACCAACAATCCGAAGAGTATACAGATTAGTAACATGTCATCCCGAGACATAGAAGAGAAGCCTAGTTATTAACCCCGTAGAAAAGATAAGATGACTCAGATCAGATAGTCATGAGGATAAGGAGTAAAAAGAGCCTTATGTTCCCATCCACAATCAATTCCCTTATATAACTAAAGCATTTCTAGACTCAACTTCGACCAGCTTGGCTTGGTAATCCTACAGGAAGTCAGGCTCTGATACCAAAACTGTCAGGACCCCGATTCTAAGTCACACCAATCTAGCCTGTAACACCTCATATCACTTTGCGGCCTCACGCACGGTATTCCCACAGGTGTCGCCTTACCATGGCCCAGGACCGTTTGCGCCTTTTGGCTCACGTATATGATAGTGTCGCTAGCATCCATATGACAGAGAACCCGGGCCAACATGACTAGTCGTGAACCCAAAGTGGCACTAACTTACGAGGACAGGCATACATGAATCAACATCGAGCATGTCGGTCAGCAGCGTGCGAATCCGGGCTGTAGCACTGGGCTAACAGGACTCCGGGAACCCGGGCTGTAGCAGGCTAGGCAGGACTCCGGATGTCACCGCGTGACATTTCCCCGAAGGGACAGACACAGGAACGAAGTGAATCACATGCCGGCCAGTCAAGTGCTCCGGAGCAGTAGTGCTGGGCTAGCAGGACTCCGGTGAACCGAGCTGTAGCGGACTACTATGGCTCATGGAAGCACAAGACTACATTTCCCCATAAGAGAGGCTACCAAGGATAAACAACTAGGTTGTTGGATCCCACACATACCAAGCATTTCAATCATACACACAATATGCTCGATATGTGTAAATACAACATGGCATCACAACATAACTCGACAACTCAAGTATTTATTCATTAGGCTCCGAGGAGCGAGATATTACAAACACGGGTCTCATGACCCAACATACACAGCATACAAGCAACAAGTACATGCGGAAGCTTAACTTGTCTAAGTACAGACAACTACAAATGAAGAAGGCTCAGAAGCCTGACTATCTACAAGACCCTCCCAAGGGTATAAGATCGTCGCTGAGGTAACAAGCTAAACTTCGAAGTCCACACGATACTACTAGTGAGACCGAACTTTCTCTGCAAAACATAAATTTAGCAATCGTGAGTACAAATGTATCCAGCAAGACTTACATCAGAACTAGCTACATATGCATCGGTATCAACAAAGGGGTGGTGGAGTTTGACTGCAGCAAGCCAGCTTAACTCAGTGGCTATCCTGAACTACGACTGCAAGTAACTCTTTTGAGGTGGCGCAGACGAGTCCACAAATTCGCCATACCAATACACCACTATGGATCTGCTCCCGTCTCCCTGCGAGAACGCCATCCATAGCACCCACACTTATCTTGCGCATTTTAGAGTATCCACTTTCACTTGTCTATGAACTATGCAAGGGGTCCAAGTTTCCATATCCGAGGAATCCGGCTATTCGAATAGATAATGATAACCCTGCAGGGGTGTACTTCTTCACACATGCTCTCACCACTTACCACCATGTACACGTCGTGTATCTCGGCAACCTTCAAGCGGAAGCCTGGTGAGGGAGTCAGCCACGACCTGACTAACCACACAAGTCTCTAGTCTAGGCTTATCGCCTATTCGGGTTCCATCCGCAAGGAGATCCGGCCGGGGTGTCGCTCACGGCCCCAAACGATGTGAGCAGGGTTCCTAAGCCCACCATCCGGGTGCCACTTGGTACACCGTGCCACTATGCCTAGTCTGTCCCAAGCCCACCTGTACCGGGTGCCACTTGGTAGACTACTAACACTACCTACAAACACCAGAAACTAGTTGCAACTCCTGGACAGAGATCAGGTTGATTAATTAGTCGAGAGAGCTTGGAGCGCCCGGAGCCCAATGTGTGGTAGTAACTGTTCATGGATCACAAACACATAACTCAGTTCTTGAGGACGGCTGCAATGAGACAACCCACCATGTACTCCTACATGGCCTCTCACCGCTACCTTTACCAAATCGTGTTCACACACTTAGCTCTCAACGGTAGGACATGTTCACCACGTTCCAATTCATTCCTGATGAACCGGACTTGACTCAACTCTAAGCAGTAGCAGGCATGGCGACAAGCATGAATGAGTAGGCACATCAGGGCTGAAACAATTCCTACTCATGCTAGTGGGTTTCATCTATTTACTGTGGCAATGACATGTCATGCAAGGGAAAGGGGTTCAACTACCGCATCATGTAATAGTTGAATCGTTGTTGTCCTAATGCAATAAAAAAGAGCAGGAGCGAGAGAGTGGGATTGTATCGGAATGAACAAGGGGGTTTTGCTTGCCTGGCACTTCTAAAGATATCATAGCTCTTCATCGGTGTCATCGAACTCATCGTCGGGATACGCCTATCGAGAGGGGACAAGCACCAAAAATAGAGAAGAACACAATCAATGCAAATGCGAAAATATGATGCATGATGATGACATGGCAATATGCTATGATTTGTACTAATGCATCTAGCAACAATTTAAATGAAGTCCATATGAACCAAGGGTTCATATGCAAACTCCATAAGGGGTATTTAAAATGCCATTATCATGTTTTCACATATACAGGGGGTAAAACTTGGTTTAACATGCATGAAAGTAGCATAAATGGATAGATTGGATTTTTCTGACAATTTTTCATATACAATTTATTTCATTTGGAGTTACAGTTGATTTACTATCAATTTTTGAAGTTTTGGTTATTTTCTGGAATTTCCTGAATTAGATTTAATCCAGAAATTCCTTTACTGCATCAGCAATGTGTAAGCATGACATCAGTGGGTCAAAGGGGCTGGTCCAGGTCAAACCTGACCAGTGGGTCCCACTGGTCAGTGTCATGGTGCTAGCTAGGGTCGCTGACTTATGGGCCCACTCAACGGCCACGTCAGCACGGTCAAGGCTGACGCATGGGCCACTATGGTTAGGTTAAAACCTAACAGGGGTATACCCCGTGGTTAATTAGCATGGTGGGGCCGGTCTGTTAGTGACACAGGGCGAGGTTAACGCGGTAATTAGCCTCTGGCTAATGACACCACGGCACCTCACCGGAGTTGGGCCGACGACGACCAAACCGAGCGGTGAAGACGCGTCGGGTTCGCGCTGTATTCCACGGAATCGAGCGCCGTTTGGACCTACGGCTAGCTAGGGGCAGCATGCATCCATTGGTGGTGGTGGGAGTTGCTGGGGTGGCCGAGAATGGCGCCGGCGTCGAGCAAGGCGGCGACCGGAGCACGGCTCTGTTCGGGCACATGGCTGCGGCTTACATGCGGGCGAGCTAAGCGGCTAGGCAACAGCTACAGAGCATGGGGAGCACGCCGACGCGCTCAGAAACGTCGAGCGCAAGGTCTAGTGACGGCGGCGACGAACGCGGCAGCGAGAAGCTTCGGCCATGGCGGGAACAATGGCTAGGGGGCGCGATGGTTGGAAGAGGGGGAGAACGAAGAGGTGCTCACAGTGAAGTCACTACTAGGAACAGGCCTACTAATGGCGCACTAGTTTTGCCTACTAATGGCCCATCACTGGTGCGCCATTAGTATCACGCCACTAGTATTTATTACTAATGGCGCACCACTCGTGCACCATTAGTATCTGGTATACTAATGGCGCACCACCCAGTGCGCCATTAGTATATAACACCATGCGCCATTAGTATGCCTCCCAGGGGCCATATTTAACCATGTGCTTTGGCACACTAATGGCGCACTGCGGATGGATGCGCCATTAGTATACTTGGCATACTAATGGCGCACTCTTTGGTGATGCGCCATTAGTATACTTTGGCATACTAATGGCGCACTCTGTAGTGATGCACCATTAGTATGAATATTATGTTTTTTTTCTTTTCTGTTCTTTGCACAGGTTACAAAATATATTATTTGACAGAATATAGACAGTAGCACACAGCAACAGCAGATTCATTGAATACAATAGAAGATTAGTCTTCGAACACAATTCATCATATTAATCTCCGAATTCAAAAGACCGAACAAAGATAAAACATTACAAGTCTCGAGACCACGAGTATCGAGTTTGTCTTCACATTACAAGTCGATATCGATCATCTAAACTACCATCACATAGAAGAGAGCTGCGGTCATCACGATGAGCATCATCGCGATGAAACTGGTCTTCATCCGGTTCCTCCAACGCTCCCTCCTCTCTCCCGCTAGATAGCGGGCGTATCTAGATTCCGACTCCGCCCTAGTGGTGTTCCCTTTGTAGCTATTACCGCTGAAATGGTGAACCTGTCTCCGACACTCCTCCCAGTCGTCGTAGACTCCGAGAACCTTACCCTTGTGCACGACAAACGACGGCATCTCTATACACAAGCCAAACAACAGACAATACATACATAAGCAATATATAAGTATGCAACAAAAGGATCGGAAGAGAAAAGCAAGACATTAATAGCACGATTCATGGTCCTACTAATGAATAGCATTGATTACATCTAAGTTGAACGACTGTCCAAACCAAACAGACATACAATTCATTAAAGTTTAATTACAACATGAGCCAATCAATGTTTCAGAACTACACATCACTACTTTCGACTCGACTCATGGAGAGGAGCGTGGATGAAGCCGCCGTCTGTTGTGATGGTCATGAAATCGCGAGCGTTGTCAGCCTGCATTTGTAGCATTCCGTCTATCTCAATGTTGGATGGTTGATATCTGAGGAAGAACTGCCCCGAGGTATGAAGGACATCTTGATGGATGATGTCCGCAAACTCCGACTGGATGCGAAAGAATTCTTGTCTGATGTCCGCGTCCTGGATTGCCGACAAGCTCGCGGCCCAATCTTTGAGATTATTTGGTAGCAGAAGGTGATGATGGTCCCTTACGATCGCCCGCATGTGATGGAGGGCGTAGTAGGCATCCTTCTAACCGCCAGGCGGCTGCTTGACGCAGCAGAACATCGTATTGTGGGTGAACACGTGCGTGCCATACTTATGAACTGCCCTGATGAAGGTGCCTCCAGATTTGGCGTAGCCGGGGAGAACATCATCAAGAACTTTCTTGATATTTGTGTAGTCTATCTTGGAGTTACGGTTCGGGTCGAAATACGTGGCCATGGAATATTTCGGGCTTAAGAGGATGAGTGTGCAATGTGTGTCAATGCACAGAACACGGAATGTTAGAAATAAAAGAACGATCAAAATCTAAGAAATCATATGTTACGGGGCGGTTAAGGGATGACTTACTCAGGAAAGTAAGCCACAAGGAAGTTATCCTTATCTGGGTTTGCCAGAATGACGTCTTCGAGGTGTGAACTCGTGACTTGGCGGTCCCCAGCGCTGCTCAAGAGCTTGGCACGCATGTAGAAGGGGTCGACGATCACGATGTCTGGGGTTTTGTCTCTAATGATCCGCACCTCCATACTCAGCGAAAACAGCCGAACGAAGGTGTAGTGTAGCGGATGAAGGTTGAACGTAGCAAAGATGTCATCAAACCACAGGACGATCGTACCCCTAATGGCGCCATCCACAAAGCCCTTGCCCTCTGGCACGTTGGCCACGAAAACCGGGTATGCCACATCATTCTCTCTGAGACGCTGCTTCCCCAAAGAAAGAACACTGTCATGAAGACTTCGCATAGCATCAGTTGTAGCATTGAGCATATTTGTCGGTAGCATCGCCCTACCCACCACATGCACCCTCCTCGAGATATCCTTAGATAAAGGTGGCCCGTCCTGAGCACGGATTGTACTCGGTGTCGGCTGGCTCGCACCGGCGGCCTTTTTAGTCAGCCGTTTCCGACCGTTCTTCTTGATCTACTGTAATGGGACCGAGATCTGCTCACAGACCGCTTTCTGGAGCGTGTTGGGGCTGATAATATTTGGCACCTCCGCTATCTGAGGCTCGGTGAAGGCGGCAGCTGGAGGCGTCTCCTGAGAACTGAACGCTAGACGAGCCTGTTGCAATTGGGTTTCTCTGCCGTACCAGTTAGATCGCGGTCGTCTTGTTTGGGTTCTTGAGAAGGAGGCTCGCAGAACATGTCACCTTACCCATGTTCGGCAAGTAATTATCGACATTGGTAAATGTACCATCGTCGTTGTCGTCGTCGTCCAGATCCTATGCCATATGCATGTCCGGATCCTGTGCCATAGGGATGTCCGGCATGTCCGGTAGCGTTGCGGCGTTCTTGCCATGGCTTGGCGCCGGCACGACTGGCGGTCTTGTCTGTGGGGTGGTGTCCCCTGCCCCCAAACGAATCTGGCTCTTCGGCCAAAGCAGGGGCCAGCTTACGCAGGCGCTGAGGGTCATCTCATCTTCTTCGTCGGCCCCAGCGGGTCGAATCGGAGGTAACAGCTCGTCGCAGCCTGGCAGCACCCGAACCACTTCAACCCTATACATTGTGGGTGGCATCGGATTACTGTGGAACACGGGGTTGCCCGGTTGAACGATTCTGCCCTTGGCGACATCGACCAACTCGCCGCCCACGAATTGCAGGAGAGTGCAAGGAACGTCGGCGGCGCCCTGCAAAAACATGTAGGGCGTCAGGGATGCCCAGTCAAAGGCAAGGAGATGAAGTCCTCAGCCGAGAGGCTTAGTTATCGTGATGCCGTCGAGCTCCGCTAATGTCGAGGCACCGCCAACGGCGGGCGTGCAACTGACGGAGGGGCTGCTTGCTGGCGAGGTGCCGGCCGGCGTACACCCGGGTGCATTAAGCTCCAATGTCGGCGTCGGAGACACCAATACCGCCGCCGCCGGAGACACCAATGGCGGCGCCACCGTAGACACTAATACCGCCACCGCCGGAGACACCAATGGCGCCGCCTTCGTGTTGTGCGAGTTGCTAGTCGTGAAGATGGGAATCGGGGGCGGCCCCTGTTGGCCACCCGCAATCCACGTCGTTATCCCATGAATCAAGGTAGGCATAATGCCGGTGAGCGTCGATCCCAGTTGTTGTTGCACTTGCTCTTGGACCATCTCCGGAATCCGTGCCACTTGCGCCTTGAGTGCTTCAACCTCGCGTGACTGGCTTTCCGAGCTGGTCTTTTTCTCCTTTCGCCCACCAACAGCATAGTATGACGACCATTTTGTGGACAAGCCTTTACCGGCCACACAACCAGCTGACGTCGGCTTATTGAGCTTATCCTTGTTTTTCATTACGTTCAATGCCCTATTCAAAGGGGTGTCGAAAGGGGAGCTCTGAGACGACCCCGCGCTACTGCTTTCTTTGTCCTGCGGAAGGAACGTGAACCATTTAGAAATATTGGGGATTAATTAGAATGCAACCATATGGAGCTAATTACGCGGGGGTGTATTCCTTACCAGAACAAGCTCAAGCTCCTTGGTCTTCGGATCCGTGATAAGTTCCTTTGTTACCGGGTCCTCCTTGTACCGGGCCCTGAGAAAGTTCCCAGTCTGCTTGTCACTGTATTTCTCGAAGCGGGGCGGTAGGCCTTGCTCGGCACGCTCCGCGTCCTCCTTGTCCCATACAGGCTCCGCCACTCTGTAACCGTCGGGACCGAGTTGGTGGACCCCTATGTTCAACTGCCGCATTTCTTTCCCCCACTGACTTGATCCAGAGGTTGCGGGGCTCTCGCACTTGATCTTGAACTCCTTGTAGTCATATTCGCTCATCAAAGGATATTTCGCCTTGATCTTCTCATAACTATCACCTTTGTCAATCATTGCCTTCACCGTGATTTTCCAAGTAGACAGGGCCATGCTCATCGTCGTGAGGGCGGCACTGTTCACTTTATTACCCGAGAGGCGTGTGTTTGCGAACTCAGCAGGGAACTTGTATCGTTCATGCAGCTTCGTGAAGAGGAGGCTGCACAAATTCCATCGGTCCTTATGCCTTAGGTTCTCCGTGTTGATCGAGGCGGTGCTCTTGAGAATGCACCCAAGCTGAATCGAGTACCCCTTGACTACGTGTTTGGGCGCCGTCGGATGCCCGTCGGAGTTCACTTAAGTAAATTCCTCCCTGACGGTGCCGAGCATGTTCGGGCGCCGTTCCTTCCGTTGCCTCTTCGGTTGGCTGCCATCTATGCGTGCGCCGCCATCATCAGTGGTGGCATCCGCGGCGCCATCATCAGTGGTGTCATCCCCGACGCCACTAGGGGTTGTGTAGTCAGGATCGGTGTCTTCCGCGGCGTCCTCATAGCGGTGAGGTTCTTCCTCCAACTCCTGGGACAGCTCCCAGAATTGCTTGCCGCCCGAACCGCCGGCCTCATCGTTGTGGGCCATGTTTCGCTCTAAATATGAAAAAAGTTTGGTAAAAAAGTTGGTTATTGTCAAGGAACAATATCATGGTCTCATCATTTAGGGTTTGTCAACACCGAGGCATCCTAGAAGCTAAGCTTCTATCATTTAGGGTTTGTCGACGCCGAGGCACCCTAAAAGCCTAAGCGTACATCATTTAGGTTCTCATCGACACCGAGGCACCCTATAGAAGGCAAGTTAAGTTTTCATCATTTAGGGTTTATCGATGCCGAGGCACCCTAGGTTGGGCCTAATCACTTGGCACTAATCACTTGGCTCTATTGCCACCTATGTTGGGTTTATCATCTAGGGTTTATCGATGCTAAGGAGAATTCTAAGTTGGGCCTAATCACTTGGCTCTATTGCCACCTATTGTTTAATGCAACAAGAATGGTGGGGCAGTTGATCCTACTTAACTAAGTACTAAGATACCCTGGCCCATGCATTAGTCGCAAGTACCCCATATGTCCTATTTTTAGCAAAGTCATGCTAAAATTCACGGAAAATTTCAGCATGACCTTTGCTGAAAATAGGACATATGTAGTACCCGAATTTGCCGAAACGGAAGTTAATCGACATTCCGGCAAACTCAAGGGCCTCTCGGGGTACCTGCAAAATCATTATCCCCGCGTAATGAAGTCGCCAATGGGTCATTTCAGAAGATCACAAGTAGCATCATCACAAGTACAACATCATCACAAGTACAGAAGCAGCAGCAGTGAATACAGTCATAACAGCAGCAGCAGCAGTTAAGAAAAAGTTGCAGAAGCTTGTAAAACTATACTTTGAAGTTGAAGCTTTTAAGAAGAAGAAAATCCAGCCGGATAACTTTCCTCCTTAAATCACTACACTATTGACTGTTCATTCACTACACTGTTGACTGTTCATTCACCAAATTTACCATACAAATAGGAGTACTGTACTAGAGTACTCTAACATCCAGATAACTCATGATGGCACAAAAAGTTCAAATGGTGAGTAGCTTAGCTTGGCATGTCTTAGACTCATTTGTGCACTGGTAACTAGTTTTTTATAGCAACCAACAACAACACTGACCAGGGAGCTGCCTGCATATTTCTAAAAGAGAAGGAAAATTCTGTTTGCTCGTAAACTTGCTGGAGGCTACAAAACTAGTGTAAGTTATTGTTGTTCTACACACACTTAGTTCCAATTCATGACCATTTCAAGTTAAATGTTCTTCCTGTCTTCCAGGCCCATCTAAGCATGTCCGTCCACTCAATAACTCTGTGACTACTTCTAATGGAGGAGAGGAGGAACAACAGAGGTGGCTACTCACATCTGCTTCTGGTGGGTGTTGAGGTAGGACTTCTCGCAGTACTCGGAGGCGGAGTAGAGCTGCGGCCGCAGGTTCTTGAGCTCCTGCATCAAGACGGCCACCAGTACTAATGTGTTAACAAATTTCGGCCAGTATAAGTGTATTACCAAGACAAAGCTCCTGCTCTCTCAAACCGAATGTTACTGCTAATCTTTGATTTCAAGTCAAGACGGTGTAGATAAAACAACTTAATCTTTTTCCTTTCATATATCACCAGTCATTGCACGTTTCACTACTAACATGTTTAAACCAAAACATTTGCTCAGCTGAAGCATTATCACAAACACCTATCATGCAAAATCCTTTCACAAGTAAACTTTAACATGCGCCGGAAAAAATCGTGCAGCAAGTATTCATCAGGAAATGGCCATTGTTATATTCTCACAATACCCAATCTAGCGCACGTACTCATCCAATGCAAAAATCAGGGGGAAAATGTACAAGTAGAGGATGCAAGAGGAAGGAGGGAGGGGGTGAGGGAAGAGGGAGGAGGAAGAAGGGGGGACGTAGGAGTGGTGGCTATCTGCCTATGGATTGGTCGCCGGCGTAGCTCCAGGAGGAGGCGTTGCTAGGCGGGAGGCGCTGCTGGTGGGAGCGGCTACTCGACAGAGGGAGGCGCTGCTGGG
>NC_057812.1:681636653-681658582 GCF_018294505.1 Triticum aestivum | reverse complement strand
CGGGGGAGGGTGTGGGAGTCGTCGGCGGCGGTGGAGCGGGGGAGGTGCGGGGGTGTCCTCGGCGGCGGTGGAGCGAGGGAGGGTGCGGTGGGTCGTCGGCAGCGGTGGAGCGGGGGAGAGGGTGCGGGCCTGGGTGTCGTCTGCGGCGGCGGAGCGGGCGGAGGGTGCGCGGGGTGCTAATGGTGCACCACAGAGACATGCGCCATTAGTAACCCAACATACTAATGCCACACCACACAGACATGCGCCATTAGTAGTTTTGCAAAAAAGTAAAAAAAAATAAGTTTTATACTAATGGCACACCGTGGCGCAGTGCGCCATTACTAGTTTAAACTAGTAATGGCGCACTATGCAACGGTGCGTCATTAGTAGTTTTGCAAAAAAGTAAAACAAATACAGTAGTGGCACACCACATAGACATGCGGCATTAGTGTCAATTCCATCTAGTAGTGAGTCGACGGGCGCGAGAGCAAGGTCGGGGATGCGGTTGTGCGGCCGGAACGACGGTGGCGATCGCGGGCGGCCGGAGGTGAAGATGACAATGGTGGCGGTGATGCAGCGCGTCCCTGGTCGCTTGGCTCGTCGAGGACGAGGCGTCATGGCGGTTCTTCCGGATGCGTCGAGCGGTCAAGGGGGAGGCGTTGGCTACGCGAATGGCGGCGGCGGTCGGCGGCTGCATTCGGACGCGAGCGAGGGAGCAGAGGAGGTAGGGAACCAGAGAAGCAGGAGGAGGACAGAGGGGCTCCAGGGCATCTCCAAGAGCGGGATCAGGGAGAAGGACAGGCCTCCAGCGCGAAGCAGGAGGTGGCCGTAGCTGCGCGTGCATCGACACGCACCTGCTCCTACTAGCAGGAGGAAGACGACGCAGTGGGGGGTAGGTGGGCTGGAACAGGTAGGTGGGCTGCCAGGTGGGTGCGGGTAAGAGGACCGGTGGCCTTTCGTTTTTCTTTTGTTTCTGTTTTTCTATTATGTTTTTCTGTTTTGTTTTGTTTTGCCACTGTTTAAACTCAAAACAAATTCAAATCAGTGCCAAAACTTTCTGTAAATACTTATGTGGCTTATATGGAATTTTCCAATTGCACACAAGTATTTCTTATACATTTGAAAATATATTCTATATAATAGGAATATAAATTCAAATTCAAATACAATATGATTTAATTTCAGTGCCCAAAATCTTCCTTAAAAATGTTCAATATTTCAGGACGTGAGGTAAGAGGTCAGAGGGGACACAAAAGCTAACACAATCTTCATGATCGAGGTTGCACGTCATAAGATCGTTGATTCGTTGCTTCAAATTGATCTTGTCGTCTTTGCTTTCGGGATCCTCATCCAACATGATGACGACAGAAGAAACTCTATAGAAATCGATCTTCTTAAAGATCGAGCAACTCACGATCAACTCACGGAATGAGATGTTGAACATCTCTCGAGCTAAGACACGAAACATACATCCAGAGGGATGGAGTGAAACAGAGAACGAAGATTCAAGTTGATAAAAACAATTCCACGCTGTAAAAGATGGTGCATGATTTCAAGATAACGAGGAGTTATCTGCCATGATTCCATAATGGCACCTTAGGGAAGGTGACTTGCAGTAATATTCCCTTAAGTGGCAAAAAGAATTACTTTTGATTCAGAGATCATTGAAACTCTTATACCAACCTAAGGCAAATCACAACAATCGTTTGGCGGAGTAAGAAGGGATGGCATATCCAGACTAGAATGGATGATGTGGACTACCTTGTTGAAGACAACGCAAAGTGATGATTTTACTTGCGTGTTCTCTCAAGAACTTGAGAATTTTCATATTCACCAAGGTTCTACCAACATCCGTGTGAAGGATCCCGGCAACACAACATACTACCATGATGAATAGTGATGGACGATGCAGATGCAAAGGAAGACAACACTTTCTCAGATTTCACCTTACCGAGGCCAAGGGAACGAAATCGGGATGATCGACCAAGAGACATTTAGCACTCCGCTTCTAATGTTCCCCTTGATGTGCTAGCGTAACCCATTTATAGATATGGTTTGGTATCTAGAACATCAAGTAAAAGGTCAGACTTCGGGAGCATCGGAATCTATAAGGAACAACTACCGGAGTAAGTCTTACGAAGTCCTTATGGGGAGGTGGCCAACTTCCTCAATCAAGATACTACAATGATAGATCTTCCGGCTGGGTGTGTTGGCCACGACATCCACTTTACCGGGTTACAGAAAGACCAATATTATAGTTCTTGGGAAAGCATTCCAACCATCATATCTGCCTGAGATTCAGATCTGGTTGGTGTCGGGATATTCCAGACTCATCATGTCTGAAAGGAAGAATTGCAACACAAATCAACGAGATGACGTTGCGAGATTCTCGGGAAATGAACTACGGTAGCATGCTCCAAAACATGAGCTGGTTCTGCTAAAGACATGTGAACATGTTGTCCCAGACAAGCATGACCACATAGTAGTCTTACAATGAAACACTACCGAGTCCTAGTTGGGAACCATCATCAAGGATATCGAAGTCCTTGCATAAGTCATATGATTAGCTCTTATGAAGAAATTTCTTTTCCCTGAACAAATCAGCCAGTGGCTTGGTGTGATAGGGAATACAAATGGAATGGAGGTAGCGAGCCTGTCAAACCATAGCATACTTCACACATGCATGACTGACTTGGGATGATTCTAGAGGAAGCAACATTGCTTTCTCGAATTCACGGCGGCAACTTGCATCAAATGCACATGTATTCGAGGAAGTCACTTCTTTCATCTCAACATATGCTTCATGAACGGGACATGAAGATAATGCTTATAAAAGTTTCCAACATGTCAGTGGGAACGACACCTATGGGATCACAAGAAGCCCTACTGTGGTTAGCGGGGCGCCGGGTCGTGAGAAGAGGGGATCAAATAGATAGCACACGGTTCGTTTATCCAGGTTCGGGCCGCGAGGATGCGTAAAACCCTACTCCTGCTTTGGTGGATTGTATATGTGTGTTCTTCAGCTAGCTATGGGGCGTGAGGAGCTCCAAAAAGCCGAATCCTTCTCCTGGTCGCCTCGGGCCTCCTTTTATAGAAAAAGGGGTTGCCACAGTGGCACACAGGAGGTGGAAAGGGTACAGTGATGCGAGGTTATCCCTTGCATTACATGACAAGGCGCATTTAACACGTCTTGCTTAGGTGTCCTTGCTTTATCGGGGACGGGGGAGAGATCTGTCTCGTCCGTCGCCGCTCCTTCTTGTGTTGACACGCGCCCTGGCCAGCGACGCCTGTGATGCCATGTAGGTAGGCAGGCAGCTGAGGTGGCGCAGTGGTGGGTCTTCACGAAGATCTGCATGCCGCCACGCGGGTGCCTGTTCAGCTGGTTGGGTCGGCAACTGCATGCATGCAGTGATGTAGGTTTAGTCAGCGTGGTCCTAATGGTGGTCCTGAGGGTGTCCTCAGTAATGGCCTTGCCGGGGCCCCGGCAAGGGTCTTGCCGAGGCGCCTGCTATCATCCCCGACAAGGCGCTTGCCTGGGGCCTTGTGGTCTTCCTCGGCTGGGATCCCGCAAAGGGTTGTCGTCTCCTTAGTGCGTATCTGATCTTGAATGTCTTCACAAAGATCTGCATGCCGCCACAGGATGTCTCCCGAATCCTTGCCCTTTGGGGGCAGTGGACTCAAGGGTGATTTGCTTCGTAGGCGCGGGACGAGTCGCCGCGGCAAGGGTCTTGTCAGGGCTGCTAGAACTGTCTCCCGGCAAGGATCTTGCCGGGGGAGTCCGTTTCGTCCCCTTTTCTCTTCATGGTCTTGGCCTTGGCGTCGTTCTAGTTCTCTTGAGCTTCGGTCTAACCCTGGCTCACCTCCCTTGCTTTGCTTGGTGTGGTGGTATCCGCGGCTCAGACTGCCCGTGCACAGTTATAGGGGTACAAAAAGTGTACCCCTCTTTTTGTACACCGACAAACACTACTTAGATGTTCGACATGAATCATGGACAAGATAAGGATGTTGCCGATGGGCTCAACAACAATTCATCCAGGTTCCCATGAAGATGGAATTCCACGATTATGTGACCAAGGTGATAGCATTGGTCAGACCAGACGATGTAATGGTGTATGCCCGAGGAATCAATCTCGAGTAAGACAACATTACGAACATCATTGGTTCTGATTTGATTTGACGATAGCCCACACTCAAATCGAAGTTAAGACAAGACAATAGATCCAACAACTGATCACGAGGACCAATCGATGAAGATATCATCTTTCTTCAACACACATACAAGATATCCCTTAGTGATGAGCTAGGTCGGACAAGCTTTTATCTTCCAACTCTCCAAGTTGTTGTTTAGCTTAACCAACTAGCTCAGGGGTATGTGACACAGATTCTTGGAGAAGGGTTGGTTACAAGAAACCAACTTGATCACGAGCTCAACATAGCGGTCAGGGAACAACCTGGTGATACTTCCAAGGAGATATTCGAAAAATCAGAAACCAACAATATGTTACTAAGCTCGAGAGCATTCTTGCTTTTCAAGCAAGACGATGTGATCAAAAAGACTGAGGGATTGATACAATCCTAACTCATTGATTGGAGTGTGCACCAGAAATATGGACTAGGTAGCACGATCAATCTTAGGATGATGATTCAATAACCAGCACGCTAAGCATGAGAGTATTGTCCATTTACTACCAAGCAACAGGGTTGCTAGGAGTATTGATTTCGCACATCACAGTACACTTGTCGGCATTCCGGTTACAATAACACGGAAACCGAGGAATGAATAATGATTGCAAGAAGTATCACTACGGCAAGAATCCATAAGAGGTGGTGCAATTCTCATGAAATTCTTGACATAAAGATGGTAACACTCCAAGGTAGAACAGAACAAAAGCTGGATTGGCATTTGTCTGCGGAATACAACTACTTTGACCCAATCCCAGAAATGGACGAGGTACTGGAGTTTGTTTCTCCTAGTCATTCTGGAGTAGAATGGCTTGGCGGACCATAAGAGTAAAGGCATCGATGACACGAATGCACAACTACTCCTGACTATCAACAGATACCAGAGGGCCAGAATACAACTAAAAAGGGACAACCCAAAGGAACATATCACTTTCTGAGTTGTGGATGCATAGATTAGTATGTCGAGCAAAGCTCAACATTTCTTCCGAACAACCCATGCCGAAAGGTAGAACTGGCAGTCACAACATAGAATCAAGAACTCATTAAGAGCACTCTGGTTGTGATCTTTCGCTTCAACGAGGAACTTCTGCCATAAGTAGTTCATGGTATTTGGAAGAGGAAAATACCACAGACCTCGAGGGCTATCGCTGAGGTTACTAATATTGTAAAGGAACTAGCAAACATTATCAACATGAAGTAAGTAGGGTGAATCTCGGGTTCAAGAACCCAGGAATAGAGCCTACTAACTAAATGGCATCACGGGATGCTTTCAAGAATGATGGCCAGAATCATCACACTGGGAACACAGAACATGGCTAGATTACTAGGTGACTCCCTAAGACACCTAGGGTCATAATAATGGCTCCAACATATATGTTGAGGCAACAGAGTACCTCAACGCACCGGATAGTGTCGTTAGACTGGCCCAAAAATACATCGAACACAGGAGAAAGGGACTTGCATATGCATCAGATTGTTTAGAAACCTGGGATGACTCGGACAGCATAACGGCTGTAAATTCTCAAAAAGATTTGAGACATCCTACAAAAATGGTGGCATAACCACTCAACATCACAATATGAAGGTTCTGAGGCCAGCTATGAACATATGGAAGTAGTAGGAACTGAACTGAGGCTTGGAACCAACAATCCGAAGAGTATACAGATTAGTAACATGTCATCCCGAGACATAGAAGAGAAGCCTAGTTATTAACCCCGTAGAAAAGATAAGATGACTCAGATCAGAAGGTCATGAGGATAAGGAGTAAAAAGAGCCTTATGTTCCCATCCACAATCAATTCCCTTATATAACTAAAGCATTTCTAGACTCAACTTCGACCAGCTTGGCTTGGTAATCCTACAGGAAGTCAGGCTCTGATACCAAAACTGTCAGGACCCCGATTCTAAGTCACACCAATCTAGCCTGTAACACCTCATATCACTTTGCGGCCTCACGCACGGTATTCCCACACGTGTCGCCTTACCATGGCCCAGGACCGTTTGCGCCTTTTGGCTCACGTATATGATAGTGTCGCTAGCATCCATATGACAGAGAACCCGGGCCGACATGACTAGTCGTGAACCCAAAGTGGCACTAACTTACGAGGACAGGCATACATGAATCAACATCGAGCATGTCGGTCAGCAGCGTGCGAATCCGGGCTGTAGCACTGGGCTAACAGGACTCCGGGAACCCGGGCTGTAGCAGGCTAGGCAGGACTCCGGATGTCACCGCGTGACATTTCCCCGAAGGGACAGACACAGGAACGAAGTGAATCACATGCCGGCCAGTCAAGTGCTCCGGAGCAGTAGTGCTGGGCTAGCAGGACTCCGGTGAACCGAGCTGTAGCGGACTACTATGGCTCATGGAAGCACAAGACTACATTTCCCCATAAGAGAGGCTACCAAGGATAAACAACTAGGTTGTTGGATCCCACACATACCAAGCATTTCAGTCATACACACAATATGCTCGATATGTGTAAATACAACATGGCATCACAACATAACTCTACAACTCAAGTATTTATTCATTAGGCTCCGAGGAGCGAGATATTACAAACACGGGTCTCATGACCCAACATACACAGCATACAAGCAACAAGTACATGCGGAAGCTTAACTTGTCTAAGTACAGACAACTACAAATGAAGAAGGCTCAGAAGCCTGACTATCTACAAGACCCTCCCAAGGGTACAAGATCGTCGCTGAGGTAACAAGCTAAACTTCGAAGTCCACACGATACTACTAGTGAGACCGAACTCTCTCTGCAAAACATAAATTTAGCAATCGTGAGTACAAATGTATCCAGCAAGACTTACATCAGAACTAGCTACATATGCATCGGTATCAACAAAGGGGTGGTGGAGTTTGACTGCAGCAAGCCAGCTTGACTCAGTGGCTATCCTGAACTACGACTGCAAGTAACTCTTTTGAGGTGGCGCAGACGAGTCCACAAATTCGCCATACCAATACACCACTATGGATCTGCTCCCGTCTCCCTGCGAGAACGCCATCCATAGCACCCACACTTATCTTGCGCATTTTAGAGTATCCACTTTCACTTGTCTATGAACTATGCAAGGGGTCCAAGTTTCCATATCCGAGGAATCCGGCTATTCGAATAGATAATGATAACCCTGCAGGGGTGTACTTCTTCACACATGCTCCCACCACTTACCACCATGTACACGTCGTGTATCTCGGCAACCTTCAAGCGGAAGCCTGGTGAGGGAGTCAGCCACGACCTGACTAACCACACAAGTCTCTAGTCTAGGCTTATCGCCTATTCGGGTTCCATCCGCAAGGAGATCCGGCCGGGGTGTCGCTCACGGCCCCAAACGATGTGAGCAGGGTTCCTAAGCCCACCATCCGGGTGCCACTTGGTACACCGTGCCACTATGCCTAGTCTGTCCCAAGCCCACCTGTATCGGGTGCCACTTGGTAGACTACTAACACTACCTACAAACACCAGAAACTAGTTGCAACTCCTGTACAGAGATCAGGTTGATTAATTAGTCGAGAGAGCTTGGAGCGCCCGGAGCCCAATGTGTGGTAGTAACTGTTCATGGATCACAAACACATAACTCAGTTCTTGAGGACGGCTGCAATGAGACAACCCACCATGTACTCCTACATGGCCTCTCACCGCTACCTTTACCATATCGTGTTCACACACTTAGCTCTCAACGGTAGGACATGTTCACCACGTTCCAATTCATTCCTGATGAACCGGACTTGACTCAACTCTAAGCAGTAGCAGGCATGGCGACAAGCATGAATGAGTAGGCACATCAGGGCTGAAACAATTCCTACTCATGCTAGTGGGTTTCATCTATTTACTGTGGCAATGACATGTCATGCAAGGGAAAGGGGTTCAACTACCGCATCATGTAATAGTTGAATCGTTGTTGTCCTAATGCAATAAAAAATAGCAGGAGCGAGAGAGTGGGATTGTATCGGAATGAACAAGGGGGTTTTGCTTGCCTTGCTCTTCATCGGTGTCATCGAACTCATCGTCGGGATACGCCTATCGAGAGGGGACAAGCACCAAAAATAGAGAAGAACACAATCAATGCAAATGCGAAAATATGATGCACGATGATGACATGGCAATATGCTATGATTTGTACTAATGCATCTAGCAACAATTTAAATGAAGTCCATATGAACCAAGGGTTCATATGCAAACTCCGTAAGGGGTATTTAAAATGCCATTATCATGTTTTCACATATACAGGGGGTAAAACTTGGTTTAACATGCATGAAAGTAGCATAAATGGATAGATTGGATTTTTCTGACAATTTTTCATATACAATTTATTTCATTTGGAGTTACGGTTGATTTACTATCAATTTTTGAAGTTTTGGTTATTTTCTGGAATTTCTTGAATTAGATTTAATCCAGAAATTCCTTTACTGCATCAGCAATGTGTAAGCATGACATCAGTGGGTCAAAGGGGCTGGTCCAGGTCAAACCTGACCAGTGGGTCCCACTGGTCAGTGTCATGGTGCTAGCTAGGGTCGCTGACTTGTGGGCCCACTCAACGGCCACGTCAGCACGGTCAAGGCTGACGCATGGGCCACTATGGTTAGGTTAAAACCTAACAGGGGTATACCCCGTGGTTAATTAGCATGGTGGGGCCGGTCTGTTAGTGACACGGGGCGAGGTTAACGCGGTAATTAGCCTCTGGCTAATGATGCCACATCACCTCACCGGAGTTGGGCCGGCGACGACCAAGCCGAGCGGCGGAGACGCGTCGGGTTCGCGCTGTAGTCCACAGAATCGAGCGCCGTTTGGACCTACGGCTAGCTGGGGGCAGCGCGCATCCATTGGTGGTGGTGGGAGTTGCTGGGGTGGCCGGGAATGGCGCCGGCGTCGAGCAAGGCGGCGGCCGGAGCATGGCTCTCTTCGGGCACATGGTTGTGGCTTACAAGTGGGCGAGCTAAGTGGCTAGGCAACAGCTACAGAGCACGGGGAGCACGCCGACGTGCTCAGAAACGTCAAGCGCAAGCTCCAGTGACGGCGGCGACGAACGCGGCAGCGAGAAGCTTCGGCCATGGCGGGAACAGCGGCTAGTCGGCGCAATCGATGGTTGGAAGAGGGGGAGAATGAAGAGGTGCTTACAGTGAATTCGACGGGCGCGAGAGCGAGGTCGGGGATGCGTTGGTGCGGCTGGAAAGACGGCGCCAATCTCGGGCGGCCGGAGGTGAAGACGACGATGGTGGCGGCGATGCAGCGCGTCCCTGGTCGCTTGGCTCGTCGAGGACGAGGCGCCGTGGTGGTTCTTCCGGATGCATCAAGCGGTCAAGGGGGAGGCGTTGCCTACGCGAATGGCGGCGGCGGTCTGCGGCTGCGTCAGGACGCGAGCGAGGGAGCAGAGGAGATAGGGAACCAGAGAAGTAGGAGGAGGATAGAGGGGCTCCAGGGCATCTCCAAGAGCGGGATCAGGGAGAAGGACAGGCTTCCAGCGCGAAGCAGGAGGTGGCCGTAGCTGTCCGTGCATCGACACGCACCTGCTCCTACTGGCAGGAGGAAGACGACGCAGTGGGGGGTAGGTGGGCTGGACCAGGTAGGTGGGCCGCCAGGTGGGTGCGGGTAAGAGGACCGGTGGCCTTTCGTTTTTCTTTTGTTTCTGTTTTTCTATTATGTTTTTCTGTTTTGTTTTGTTTTTCCACTGTTTAAACTCAAAACAAATTCAAATCAGTGCCAAAACTTATTGTAAATACTTATGTGGCTTATATGGACTTTTCCAATTGCACACAAGTATTTCTGATACATTTGAAAATATATTCTATAGAATAGGAATATAAATTCATATTCAAATACAATATTATTTAATTTCAGTGCCAAAAATCTTCCTTAAAAATGTTCAATATTTTTGGTTTGGAACCAAAGCCTTGCCAAAATTAGCATACATTGATGAAGGGTACTTTGGTTCATTGAAAGCATTTTTTTACTAGACCTAATTGAATTTCAAAGTGCTAGGGTTTGATCAATCCCCATTTCAAATTCAAAAGAATTTAAACATGATGCAACACATGACTAGGTAGCTCAGAGCATACCAGAACTAGGGATGTGACATGGAAAACTTTTTTCATGCATGTTGACTGGCCCTTGGATGAGGTGGCATGTATGGTGAGGTGAAAGGTGTGCATCAGATCAACTAACAATGGAAAAGTTTTTCTCATGCAGGTAGTGGTGGGCCTTTGATGATGTGGCATGTGTGCATGTTGAGATAAATAAGATAGTGGGGATCAACTTCTTATGTATATAGGATTTGCACAAAGTTGTATATTTCCTTTAAAGCAGCTTGTTTCTTATGAGCAGGGAAATATTTAGGAGAGAAGTAATAGATCATATCATGGGGACTATGCACATAACTAGGATCAAGAGAATTAAACCATATCTTAGCATCACCCTTTAATGAGAACGTAAATATTTTAAGGATATAAAAGTAGCGAGATCTCTCATCATTAGTGAACAGGGTAGCTATATCATTTAATTTAGTGAGATGTGCCACAACAATTTCATATTCATAGCCATGAAAAGGATCAGATTCAACTAAAGTAATTATATCAGGATCAACAGAGAATTCGTAATCCTTATCAGCAACACAGATAGGTGAAGTAGCAAAAGCAGGGTGAGGTCTCATCCTAGCATTTAGAGATTGCTTATTCCATTTAGCCAATAACCTTTGAGTTCATATCTGTCTTTGCAAGCTAAAATAGCTAAAGAAGCTTCTTGATCAAATAAATAACCCTCAGGGATAACAAATGATTCTTCATCATCACTTTCATCCTCATAATCAGATTCAATATTTTCAATTTGTCTAGCCTAGCAAGTCGTTCCTCGAGAAAATCACCAAGTGGCACAGTAGTATCAAGCATAGAAGTAGTTTCATCATAAGTATCACGTATAGCAGAAGTAGCATCATCAATAACATGCGACATATCAGAACGAATAGCAGAAGCAGGTGTGGGTGTCGCAAGCTTACTGAGAAAGTGAATCAAGTGCAGAGCTAGATGGCAGTTCCTTACCTCCCCTCGTAGTTGAGGGAGAAATTGTTGTCTTAGCATCCTTCAAATTCTACATAGTGTCCAGCAGATATAAATCCCAAGTGACTCAAAGAATAGAGCTATGCTCCCCGTCAACGGCGCCAGAAATTAGTCTTGATAACCCGCAAGTATAGGGGATCGCAACAGCTCCCAAATTTATTGATTCGACACAAGGGGAGCCCAAGAATATTCTCACGTATTAGCAGCTGAGTTGTCAATTCAACCACACCTGGAAACTTAGTATCTACAGCAAAGTGTTTAGTAGCAACGTAATATGATAGTGATGGTAACGGTAACAAACACTACAAAAAAAGACACATCCGTGACATTTTGGGCCGAACGAAATTTTTTTCTGTCATACATGTGACACTTCTATGACGATAATTGTGACAAAACCAGGTATCATCATAGATGTGGTGGGCTCCTACTTCTATGACCAAAAATCATGACAGAAAATGGGCTTTTCGTCCTGGGCGGGCCGGAGACGCAGCTGCATGACATTCTTTGGGCTGTCCATGACGGAAAAAGCCATGGTAGAAGCGAGGGGGAGGAAAATTTCAGGGAGTTCCCGGTTATGGTGGGAGGTCGGGGCCGAGCGATGCACGCTTCTCTCGTACACGTACGCGTGTGTGTGCGAGGCGTTGGCTCTAACTGAACCCGAGTGAGGCGTTGGGCTCTAACTGAACCCAAGCGATTGCACTGTAGGCTATGCGTTACTGAACCCGAGCGATTGATCGATGGCTATTAACTGAACCCGATCGAGCAATTCCTTCGCTACTGCTACTAACTGAAGCCGATCGATGCTTCCTCTGGATGAACAGTGAGCGTTGCAGGGGGGGGGGGTTGGATGAACAGTTCCCGGTGGGGGTGGATGAACAGGACCCCGTGGTGTTGCCTCTGGATGAACAGGACCCCGATCGATTGAGCCGGTTGGGGCTGGATGAACAGGACCACCCCGTGGAGGGCAGGATGAAAAGTAGATAGTGGAGGGCAGGATGAACAGTAGCCCGTGGAGGGGTGGTTGAACAGAAGCCCGTGGAGAGGGCTGGTTGAATAGGAGCCCGTGGAGAGGGCTGGTTGAACAGTAGCCGGTGGAGTAGCGCGTGGTGGAGGTTGGATGAACAGGAACCCGTGGATGAACAGTCGTAGGTGGAGGCTGGAGGAGGTCAACGGTGGAGATGAACAGTATCCCGTGGAGTCCCGTTTTGTGGTACGCCACACCCCTCCCGATGAACAGGACTCACGTTTCGACCGTAGCGCTCCAACACAAGTCCGTTTCCTCCGTTTTGCGGTACGCCACACCCCTCCCGATGAACAGGACCCCCGTTTGGACCGTAGGAGGTCCGTTTCCTCCTTTTTGCGGTACGCCAGACCCCTCTCGATCAACAAGATCCCGTTTCGAACGTGGTCGGTCGAACACAAGGCCGTTTCCTCCGTTTTGTGGTACGCCAGGCCTCGTTTCCATCGCCTGTTCCATCCAAGCCCTCCCGATGAACACGACGCATTCTGTTGCCTCACCATGAACACGATGCATTCCGTTGCCTCCCCATGAACACGACGACGACGTTGTTTCTCTGTTCTGACCCAACCATGTACACGAGCCCTGGCTGTACATATGCGCGAGTAGGCGTTCGAGACCCCGCCCGTATGTACACATACATGGCCGTATTTTCTTTCTTGCAACCTGGCCGCTGTACGTACGTGTAAATGCTATGTGCGCGCCTCTACTATGACACGTGTGCGCCTCTACATCCACCAGTATATATGTACGTACACGTTCGCGACCAGAATGACAACGCTACATAGGCTTCGACCAGGTGGGTCCCGACTGTCACGCACTTCCTTGCGTGCGAAGATGTAGCTGGTGGGTCCCAGCAGTCAGGGGCAAACATTTTTTTCACAAAATACGGTGGCCCATCCGGTGGATCCCCGCTGTCAGGTGGAGGAATAATTATTTTGCACGTAATAAGGAGGCACTTCCTTGCTGCGGATGTGGACCCAGCTGTCAGCCTCTCCACGTACAATCCACGTCCGATGGAAGCCGTTCCTTGACCATGTTGACAATGCCGCGCCTAGAGCACCAGGGTGGTGGACGATGACGAGGACTAGGAAGGGGACGACGTGGAGCCGGGGAAGACACGGCAGTGGATGACCACGCGTAGAGGAGTACGAGGGTTCACTTGTTCGCTGCGGTGTGAGGCTGCCGTCACCGCAGAATAACAAGGGGTGTGGGTGAGTAGAGGGATGGCCTGTCCAGCGGTGGGAGTAGTAGGGGGTGGTGAGGCCTCCGCCGCATCGCAGCCGGCCACGAGAGGCAGGAGCACGAGGCACGACCGGCGCTGGTTTGGGCGGCTGGAGCAAGAAGACCAGAGGTTGAAGAAGCACTACGGCCGTTGGATGGACATCGTACTGTCACCGGAGCTAGAATCGTGCATATTGACTAAGTTGACAAAGCCCTCCATCCCCGTCAACTTAGTACAGCGGGGGGTATTCATTTTTTTGTGCGTAATAAGGAGGCACTTCCGGTGGGTCCGAGCTGACAGCAGGGGGAACATGTTTTTCACAAAATACGGTGGCCCGTCGGGTGGGTCCCAGCAGTTAGGGGAAAACGTTTTTTCGTGATATATGGTGGTCGTCTGGTGGGTCCTTACTGTCAGGTGGAGGAATAATTATTTTCCGCGTAATAAGGAGGCACTTCCTTGCGGCTGCCGTGGACCCAGCTGTCAGCCTCTCAACATACAGTATTCTTCCGATGGAATTCGTTCGTTGACCACATTGACCATGTCGCGCCGACAGCACCACGGTGGTGGACGACGGCGAGGCCTAGGAAGGGGACGAGGCGGAGCCGAGGAAGACGCGGCAGTGGATGCCCACGCGGAGAGGAGTACGAAGGTTCACTGGTTCGGCTGCACTGCCGTCGCCGCAGAATAACAAGGGGTGTGGGTGAGTGGAGTGGAGGGATGGCCTGGCCAGTGATGGGAGTAGTATGGGGGCAGTGAGGCCTCCGTGGCAGCACAGCCGGCCACGGGAGGCAGGAGCAGGCGGCACGACCGGCGCTGCTTTGGGCGGCTGGAGCAAGAAGACCAGAGGTTGAAGAAGCACTATTGACATCGTACGGTCAGTCGAGCTAGAATCGTGCATATTGACTAAGTTGACAAAGCCCTTCGTCCCCGTCAACTTAGTAGGCCCACTATACTGGGTCCCAGCTAGCAGGGGGAGTATTCATTTTTTTGTGCATAATAGGGAGGCACTTCATTGTGTGCGAAGATATAGCTGGTGGGTCCGAGCTGTCAGCGGCGGTAATGTTTTTTCGCGAAATACATAGGCCATTTCGGTGGGTCCCAGATGTCAGGTGGAGGAAATAATTATTTTGCGTAATAAGGAGGCATTTCCTTGCGTGCGGCCGTGGACCCAGCTATCAGCCTCTCCATGTACAGTCCACTTCAGATGCATGTCGGTCGTTGACCACGCTGACCACGCCATGCTGAGAGCACCAGGGCGATGGACGACGGCGAGGCCTATGAAGGGAACGACACGGAGGCTGGGAAGACTCGGCCGTTGTTTTTGTTTCCCACGCGGAGGGGAGTACGACTGTATGAGGGTTTACTGGTTTGTCTGCCATCGGCGGAGAATAACAGCAGGTGTGGGTCAGTAGAGGGATGGCTAGGCCAGCAATGGGAGTACGGTGGGGCGGTGAGGCCTGCGCGGCAGCACAACCGGCCATGGGGAGGAGGGAGCAGGCAGTCCCGCCGGCGCTTGTTTGAGCGGCTGGAGCAGGAAGAGCAGAGATTGAAGAAGCACGACGGCCGTTGGATGGACATCCAACAGTATACAGACAATCTGTGGAAAGCCTCAAATCCATGGAAAACAGCATACAACCCATCTGCCATTATTTCAAATAATTTACAGCCTATTTTCTAATTCTTACGGGTTTTTTTGGAGCCCATATTCTTTATGTTAACATTACAGCCCATATTGTGGCCACGGTTAAAAAATTATACGAAATTTTGCATATGTCGGTGCGGTCAAAACTGTTTTTAATCCCGAAATTTCGAGTCACATTCAGACTGATTTTAAAAATAAATGTATATCAATATAAAATCCAATAAAGTGTCCACGCATAAAAATCAATGCAATTTAAAATCTTGAAATGAAAAAAAGATATTTGAAAATAATTGTCGGTTTGATGTGTTTTAAAAATGCACAGCCCATTTCTCATTACTGATAGGCTGTTTTCTCGGCCAGCTGAATGAAGTTCTCCTCTTCTTGAAAGATTTGCAGCCCAACAGGCCTGATAAAGCGACTTACTTGACAAATCACAAAAGAACTGGGCTATCCATTTTCAGAAAGAAAAAAAACTACTGGGCTGGTCTTTGGTAAACATAAAAGAAAAGGCTATCTAGACAAGCCAGAGTGTCCCGCACAGCCTAGTTGACACCCTGCTTCCATCTCAAAAACAAATTAGATAAATGCCACTCCAATTATGGCGATTCATAAAAATGCCACTGCAATTTCCAAACTTTGAAAAATGCCACTGCAATTTTTGCAAACTTTGAAAAACGCCACTGCAGTTTGCAAACATTGAAAAATGCCACTCTAGACTTCGAAAAATGCCACTAGAAATGGCATGAAATGGCATTTTTCAAAGTTTGGAAATTGCAGTGGCATTTCTCGGATACACCAGATTTGGAGTGGCATTTATCAAATTAACCCAAAACAAAAATAACTGGGTGAGCCGCTCGTTGTGCAATTCTCTCGTTTATTGACTACGTTGACAATGGCGTGGGACCCAGATGTCAGAAATCCACTAGGAGGAGCCATTTTTTTATTGGCTTGAAATAAGGAGGCACTTGCTTGCGTACTGCCATGACCTTGGCGGGTCCCTACTGTCATCCTCTCCATGTACAGTACTAGTTAGTCGTGCTTCAAAACTGATCGGCATGCCATTAAAAAAATAAAGGTCGATAACTAATGCGGCACCTCGGGCCAACGCGGCCAGATCGCATTTTGCACAAGAAATTACACACCATATTTTATTGACATGTGGTCCCGTTCCAACATATCAGTGAGACGACGGCGAGTAGTAGGAGTATTTCCGAATGGACGTGTAGGCCGGGGCGCCTCTCCGTGAACCGTGGCAAACTCGCAACCGTCCACTGACTCTTCGCCTTTCCCTCTCGATTTGGAACTACTGTCACACGCTCTTCCTCTCCCTCCTACATTTTCCTTCAGCCCTTCAGCCTTTCTTCTGCCATTGTTCGATCGTCTTCTCCATGGAGGGAACAGGCCGGAAACGACCCCGTTATTCTTGCCCCGATCTGAAAGATGACGTGGTGGAGGAACTCATTGATCGGTGCGACATCATCACTTCGGCTAGCATGGGAGGTACGTTCAAGCCCATTCTCGACTCAACTAATAACATCATTACAAAGAACCCAAGAGTCAAGGAGCGGTTTGATCTCCCCTATCTTTTTCACCGTGACCCTGATGACTGGCGCCGGCACGACGGAGGCCTCGCCCTGTGCCAGTTGATGCCACTTGATAATGATACGTATGTTGTTAAGATGCCATCGCTTGAGGGCAAGGCTTGGGCGGGTGAAAATGGAGATCAGGTTGTTTACATTGGGTCCAACTGTGAGTGGGAACTTGTGAATGTGTACACTCGTCACCAGGTTCCACTTCCAAAAATCTCAGCACACTACCCAGAGGTTGAGCACACTGGTAATGTACGCACATTCAAATACGATCATGGTGACTGTCTTCTACGGAAGATAGCAATTTGTCGAGTTCCCAACCGCTCTTGGAATTACAACAACTATCAAGTTGTTGCTATCTTCGACAAGCTTGTTGCCGTCCTTCGTGGTTCGACTCGATGGACATTGCTCAAAAATCAGTTTCTGTACACGGATGAGTACTGTGATGCAATTCGATACAAGGGCCTTGTGTTTGCTGCCACCACTCGTGGCACTATTTTTGCATGGCATCCTAGTAGTTTCGGTACGTTTGTCTTCCACCGTAATTATAATTGTTTCATGCACATGCATGCGGGTTAGCAAGTTTCCCTTTACTAATTAACCTTCTTCTTGTGTTTCCAAGGTCCTGTGAACATCCCACCACCTATACATCAAAATTTATATAACCAAGGGGAGATGCCGATGGTGATGATCATGAGCACCACCCATATACTCTGTGGCGCCTGGCAACTAATTCCCATGGATCACCTCTTCTTGTGTGTATACATCCCACTGATGATGTTACTGCTAAGGAAGCAGGTGTCTCCCATGGTCGCACTCTCCGGACCTATTCCAACACCCGTTGCATGGTATTCGGGATGGATACTAGTGTGCTAGCGCCAACTCCTTCTCCCTGGCACAGAATTGATAGTCTTGGAGAAAACATGCTCTTCTTTGGACAAAACTATCCGATGATGGTGAAAGGCGATCCAACTGCTATTGACACATTTATGAGAAGCAAATGTGTCTATACCTCAGACATTTGGGTGGTTCCCTACCCTAGTACTGATATAGTAGGCCGTTTCATCCTGGATGATCAGTCCTGCGTTGGTCTCCAGATCGACAACGGATGGCCCGTCCCAGAGAATCACTTGTGGTTCAAAGCAAGTGTTTCCAACGCCACGAAATGGTTGAGTTGAAGCTCATTTCATGGCTTGTTATTTGTTGTGTGGTGAAAACTTCAGTATTTATAATGTATCCTCGTTGTCGATGTGGGTTGATGACCTGTTGTATGTAATAAAATGATATGCCTGTGACAAACTTACTAAATTTATGAATGGCTTTCGAGTCGCTTCTCTGAGTGAGTGGTGCGACGAGGCAAAAAAATATTTTCCAAATACATAATTGTACGTGCATTGCAACAGGTTATCGGATGAGCCCAATCAACAATAGTACACGCCACCACCACGACATCCATCTGACACCATATTATTTCTTGGAGTCCGTGCTAGAGCAATCTCTTCAACCTCGCCGCTTCTCTAACTTCAGCCATTGCACGGCGGGCGAGGTGGGGGTTTGCCGATAGTCGGTTTCCTTAACTGCGATCCCACTTGTAAGGCCAACTCCAACGCACGACGCCAAACGCACCTCCGTTTTGCACGAACTCCAACGATAATTTTGACTAGAAAAGCAAGACCAAAGAAAACAAGAACCACAAGAATACATTTTACTACTCCTGTAAGTTGGATTAGTGCCTTCTCGATGCATTCATTGTTGATTTGCAGAGCCTCGATCTTGCGTCTGTGCTAGCTAAAAGTGATAGAACATCTACTAAATTGCGCTCTATCAATATATGGATGTACTCTTCTTGCCAATACAAAAATTTGCATCCATTCTACTCCCTCCGTTGCACAATACATGCCTTCTATTTGTCAAAATATATATGTATCTGGACTTGTCTTAGTATATAGGTACATCCATTTTTGGACAAATGGAAGTCAAGTATTTTGGAACGGAGGGAGTACACAATAAAATTTTTAAATTAGCACAACTAGTCTAATCCGTGAGCAGAACCGAAGATTTGGTCGGGTTCTTCCTCCTTTTGCCGACACATGGGACATCCAGCATCCAGATCGTCTCATGAAAGAAAATAGAGTGGTAGTTGAAGCCATGAGATGTGCATCTTGGGTTAAACTGTAAATAGAATCTTACTACTCTTGAGTAACTCCAAAAGCGGCCACCGAAGATCTTTATTGGATTTGTTTTTCATCAACAGCACGTCGAGGGGAAAGATGTGTAGGTTCAGTGGGTCCTCTTGCGTTTTCACTGACATGTGGGGCCGGATGTGAGCAAACAGACGATGGGCTCCGTGCGTCCGCTGGCTGGCTGAGAAGAGAGATCGAGGAGGGCTGAGCACAGACTGCATGAAATTTGTTCTACATACCTCGATGTAGGCTCGATATAGTGGGGTGGCATGGGCCATAACTAGCATTCACGTCTAGCAGTACAGCCCACGCCACCCACATGAGTCCCATCTGACACCAATTTTCTTGGAGTCCGTGCTACAGCCATATCTTCTCCCTCCTATTTTCTCAGCCATCGTGCGGTGGGCGGGGTGGGGGTTTGCCAATAGTCGGTTTGCTCAACTGCGGTCCCACTTGTAAGTGAAAATGCAACACCGCACGCATTCCCGCTTGAGCGGCGTGCCGGACCAACCGTGTGGGCGTGCGATATGAACACGGCAGGCTTTTCCTTTTAAACTCGTAACATGTAAAATTTGGTTCTGCTCCATGGCGCGACCGATAGATAGAAAATAACGATTTTGCCTAGAGTAATGAGATGTTTGGTTCTGGCGCTGTTCATGCTTGGAGTACGTACGAAAATTATGAAGTTGATGCGGAAGGTAAGATAATTACTGTAGTATCATATACTACTACATGGATTTGACGGAAAGATAAAAATACATACGGATCCATCAACGTTCAACGACATCCTCACGCCCTAGTGCGCTGGGTCACCAATGGACGTGTGAGGAGCAGCGGCGTTGGCGGCGAGCTCAACGTGCTTCTGAACAGTGTCGTCCAAGGTCGCCCTGCACTCCAAGAAGGCCAGCGTCCTATCGTCCTCCTCTTGCATGTAGTCGTCCGTGTGGACGATTGCACGTAGACGTGGGTGATTATGTCGATGGTGTCTTGCTGCACCAGGCGCTGCGCGGCGAGCGCGACCTCAAGGTGGACATTCTCCGGCGCGACGGCGGGCAGTCGCACGGCCACCAGTGCGTCGAAGAGGTTGCTACCATAGTGGCCGATGAGGGTGGCGGGCATCGCAGAGCCTGGGCGCGCCGGCTGGAGGCTTACGTCAAAGTCGTCCGCAAGCTTCTTGACAACGGTGAACTTGTCGAGGAAACTGACAAGGACCTCGTCGAACAAGGAGACGAAGTTGTCGTCCAAGCGGCACCTCGCCCTAGCGGCCTCAAGCAATACTACGTGGAGACATTCCTTGGTGTCGAGCCGCAGGCCGGCATCGTGGACCATCTGGCATAGCCGGCTGATGCTCGCGCTCATCGCCTCCATGGGTCTAGCATAGATTCTAGTCAATTGATCTTGCGATTCGAGTGATCACTCATCCCTTGGTTAGCGTGCGTAGGTGCGTAGGATTTCGTACTACTCCTCGGCCCTCTACTGCACCTTCCTTTGGCTGTATGATAGGTGGGCCAGCCACCCCCTGGGGCCACGTGTCATTCACCCAAAGGCAGTTGCCGTAAGTCAATGAAGTCGCGTCCCCCTCCGTGCCGGTGCAGTATAGTCATCTCACCGGACCTCTAGTTGGGGCCAAATGAGAGAAGTTTGATGTTTACTAGTTTATTGGTCCCCTTTGCATTTTGCGCCAAGTTTTGACCTTTGATTTAACTAATAAAATGTTAATGCATGTAAACAAAAATGTTGTGTAAGTCACCTTACGAAAACCAAATAATCCCAAAATACTTAGGCACGGTGCATTAACTTCCTCCTTGTTTCTTATTTCGTGACATATCAACCAATGAGAGATGTGGGTCGTGCATGCTTTCAATGACTTGAGACTACCAAACATGACATGCAATGTTTAGTTCATTGCATGTAATGCTATTAGTACTCTAGTTAGGAGTAGCAAAAAAACATTAAGTTCTCTCGCCGATAGGAATAAAACACTAGGTATTTATTTACAAAGGGAGTAGTACATTTTTGGTGACATGCATTACTAGATATTGCAAGTCAAATACTAAAATCCAGATGGACGTGGTAGTACTCCTAAATCCAGATGGTGGTGCTACTAGTACTAGTAGTAGTACTACCAATGTAGTAGTAGGAGTACTAGCACTGTAATACCCGTTGGTCAAATTATTACGTGCTGCTCCTCACAGTGAAGTGACAAGACTCTGCGCCGGAGATGACACCTGAGTATAGGCGCCGTGTTCGGCATACCATAGTCAGCCTCACCATCTACAGTCACTATGATCATGGATGTAGAGCTAGCCTGCTTACAACTAGCCCTGTTCGACATAATTTCCCGTGCGTAGATGCCCGTCCATTGCACGGAACACCAAGATTGGGGGTGGACGGCTTCGGCAGCGGCCATCGCGCTAGATTTTTCCACGGCCTTCTACTCCTAGATGTGGTGGGGAGGAGATGAGGCTCATTGTGAGAGACAAGGAGTTGTTTGTAAATAGGGAACAAGTGTGGGCATCTTTTTGCAAAATGGAGAAGCTTGGTTTGTATGCGTCACATCTAGATCCGACGGCTATTTGTGAAAGATGGGAGGCACAACATCATCACCAACTTTGGACCTGTTTGATTCACAGGATTTTGAAAACGCAGGAATAGGACATGGCAATATTACAAGTTTCAAACTGATATTACAAATGTTAGGAGTAATGCTGCACCTACGAAGAGGGAATTACTAGGAAGTTTACATAAGAACTTTCGTTACTTTAGGTGGATGCAGCATTACCGTACAAACTAAATCCCACCTCCCTGACAAGTCACTAATGGGCAAATAAGTTTTCGAGTGTTTGGCCACTTGATGTTTCAAAAACAAATTCAGCTTCTGCGGAGAAATGAGCTCCACCGTGTACCCGCGCGGGTGTGGCTGGGCACGAAGCGTGAGTACGTGCACGGTGCACCTATTCTCTTCTTGTATACGTACACCACCTACGTGGGGTTGTGTGAGAGAGATACAAACCTAGAGAGATATAGTGTGTGGGTTCTTGAGAGTTTTT